>NC_040077.1:58868506-59170682 GCF_003369695.1 Bos indicus x Bos taurus
CTCCTGAAGTGTAGGCACAGAGACTAGCCCTTGTGAAATTCCCAAAGAAAAATAAAGATGTGTGTTTAGGAAAAGGTACATTCTCTAACTCCCAACTTGGAGAGTCATGATTCCTAACAGCACACTCAAGGCACTGGAAAACCCTAGAATAGAGAGATCTGACTGGTTTGTTTAACTCATTTGGAAAAAATGTTTCCAAAACATTTTTGACAATCGGATATTTTTATTTAGTGGCAATTGATTGATTTCCAGGCCACATCAGTAGTTTCCACAGGGTGTTCCAAGAGTGCCCATGATCTGTGGCAGTGTCTTGAGGGGGAATGGTGCCAGAGAGAGGTAAAGATTCTGAAGCAAACCCAGGCCAAAAGGCTGAGTTTGAGCAAGCTCCAGGAATTGGTGATGCACAGGGAAACCTGGCGTGCTGCAGTCCATGAGGTCGCAAAGAGTCGGACATGACTGAGCGACTGAACTGAACTGAGTGGTGTAAGCAACAGACATTTATTTTTCACAAATTTGGAAGCTGGAAAGTCGATAATCAAGGAGCCTGTCAAGTCTGTTCCTTATGGGAATTCTCTTCCTGGCATGCAGACAGCTGCCTTCTTCCTGTGTCCTCTCGTGGCAGAAAGGGCCAGAGCTCTGTTCTCTCTTCCTCTTCTTGTAAGAATACTAATCCCATCATGAGGGTCTCACCCTCATGACCCCATGTAAATCTAATCTCCCTCCCACCCAACACACACACAAAGCCCTGTCTCCAGATGCCATCATGTTTGGGTGGTAGGGCTATAACATACGAATGTGGATGTGGAGGGACAGATATCCAGACCATAATATTATGCTTATTTGCATGCAGAATGAATGAGTCAATCAGTAATAAAGTTTAGATTATTTTCCTCCAATCTAACACTCCCTTACACTTTCCGAAACTCAAGTTCAGTTACTATTTTTTGGCTTACTCCTACAGTCTCTCAAGATGTCCCTGCAATTTATTCATGTCAGCCTGGCATTTCACTATCAGGAAAAGCGGGTGTCATCAGCAAATTTGGAGATGTCACTGTGCACTCCATCTTCCAGACCACATCTAAAAATGTTCTCTGAGACCAATCCTTAAAGGATTTCTCAGTTTACACTGCCTCTATCTAGATCTGCTTATTCTTTTTCATTGTTTCATGGATGGAAACTCGGTCGATAGGGATATGTGATTACTCTTTTTTTTTTTTTCCAAATCTGAATTAATTTTTAGAAACTACAGTTGAAACTGGTTAAAGGCTTTTGAAGGTCAAGTAATTTGCATTCTTTTTGCTCCAAAACATGAAAAGTAACCCAGGAATTCCAAACTCTACTCTTTTGTGTTCACCTGGGTGCTTCTGTATAGAGTCACAAACACAGATTACTTTGGGAGGCAATGAAATCATGAATAATCTCTTTCTGGAGGTGTTATCTGACTGTTTGATCATATGGCAATCAAATGGTTGTTCACTTGAGTATGTGTTAAAAATGATAATGTGAAATTGTATGTAGCTCTTTGGATACTTTCTAATAGCTATGTTAATCTCTTAGGTTACTAATAACTTTTAACAATTTTCCTCTGCAATCTAAGATATCAATTAGAATTCTAATTCCTTATGTTTTTCATCGATCTCCAGACATACACACTCAAAGCATATAATGATAATTTGATCTTTAGTCTTCACATTTGTTTTCTATTAAGAATTTATACCTGTAATCTGATTTTTAAAGTATCTTAAAAAACAAAGCAATTTTATTATTCAAATAAACTATCGCCAGAATAATTGCCCAATATAAAACTACAGAATGAGTTTGATAATACACCTCATCTGGAACTATAGAATATAGTTTCCTAAGATTTTCTTGTTTTTTAAAAATTGCCATTATACAATGAGTCAAGATTCCAGACTTTTCAAAACATGATAATTCTCAAATTACATTGATTGTCTCTGGGGCATCTTTCTATTTTCATTTATTTTTTATTTCAGTTATTTATTCTAGTGTTCACTATTGTTGACTTACCTGTGAAACTGAACTTACCTTTTATAACTTCAGTTTAAATTTACTTTTCCCCTTTCTCTGTAACAACTTCATTGTTTATTTGGGGAAATATATATAATACTGTATGCATATCTATTTCTCTTTACATGTTTTCAAAACTGCCATTAAGACAAGTTACTGGTAAAATTTTAATATGCTTTTCAGGGACACATCTTGCTAACTTCAAGAGGAAACACTTCAAATCCTTTTCAGGAGTATAAATTTAAATTCTTCTTGCACTGTCAACTGAGTTAATTCAATAGTTTCAGATTTTGAGAGTCTGAGTCTGTATCTGCACAATTTCTACTTCCCTGTTAAAATTACCACACTATATAGATCACATTGGAGTCTCTATTACAGAAATATTTCTAGAGAAAATTTTAAAAACTCCTATCTCTAGTGCATTTATTCCAGAGAATGTCAATATAAAATTGTTGAGCAATAATAAAATGTGAACACCTTAAGAGTTTTTTGATAGAAGAATTGGTTATGTATACATATACATTTCATACTCCACAATAATTCACAAATAGTCTTTTATAACACAAAACTAGAGATAATGCATAACCACCTTTTCATTAAGCACCCCAAGCTTTTCCAAAAGGAAGCCATGTGGATTATTTTGATTTCTCATGAATTTGAGTCTCATATCTGAGAAAAGATTGCATGGGGAATGTGTAATTTATAAATGCCACGACCCTCTAATTAAAGTGTCTCAGCCTTGATTATAATCCTTACTCTACAAAGAACAAGTATAGACCCATGGATCTGTCCTTTAACTCTCCTGCTCTCAATTTCCCTATATAGAACAGCAATCTCTGTGTATTGGGGAACATGAAAACTTTCCAGGAGTCATGTGAATGTAGATGGTTTTAAGCAAAGCAGTGTCTCGTCCTTTGCTTCCATATGCATCTGTTCCTAAGGTTAACAAGCCCAAGAAGGTGTCTGCTTTCAAGGCATCATACAAGTTCTCCTTCCATCTTCCCTCTCACATTGCTCTTTGGTAGTTTTTTCTGAGAAAAAAATCAGAGATTTCACCAATCACCAATCTTGGTATGCTGCATTGTCTTGAAGGAAGAAAACCTCTGGAGGCAACAAAGTTTCAATAAGAAAGCAAAGCGAAGCCAGAGAGAGGCTTCCCATCTCCCATCCTTCTTCATTTTAAATACTGCCTTCAGAAGCAACACAGCATTAGAAGCATTAGCCTGCATTGGGATATTTTGAAATTAGGTATATGTAGCATGGGAGAAGGCAATGGCACACCACTCCAGTACTCTTACCTGAAAAATCCCATGGACGGAGGAGCCTGGTAGGCTGCAGTCCATGGGGTTGTGAAGAGTCGGACACAACTGAGAGACTTCACTTTCACTTTTCATTTTCATGCATTGGAGAAGGAAATGGCAACCCACTCCAGCGTTCTTGCCTGGAGAATCCCGGGATGGCAGAGCCTGGTGGGCTGCCATCTATGGGGTCACACAGAATTGGACACGACTGAAGCGACTTAGCAGCAGCAGCATGGGAGAAAGCGAAGGGCGTGGGGAATGATGACATTTTTAACAACCTTATCTTTTCCTTCGCCTAACTATTGTCAAATACTGCATCACACCTAAAGGTGGATCTCAGGAAAGTAAAGCACAGACACTCAGGTAAAGGTACTAAGGACAGCAGCACCTTGCCTCATCCAAGCAAAACTCCATGACTCATTTATCCACCATCTATCAATCGATCAATCAATCTATATTTAGAGTTAGAATATTCGAGAATTTAGAAATAGCATAATAAAACATCTATCTGCGTGAAATGAAAAATGAGTCCTTTATACATTTTTAGCATTCTTATGAAAATGGCTTGGTGAACAATTTCCCCCATGTATCACTTCATTTGGCATCATTTCAAAGATAAGAGGTGAAAAGTTTGTTTACCTACACTGGATCAACATTACATCTTTTGCATAAAAGGAATATATATCAGAGTAAAGGATTGATATTGTCTAGAACAGATATTTAGTCTTGAAAGAGAAATATGTTAGTTTCCCCCAAATAATCACTGGATGTTACAAATCCATGTTTGTATTTTATCTTGTAATGAGTGTCTTGCTTTTTCTCATTCATTGTCCACTTTTTTGCTCATGTATTCATCCCCATCTGGCAGTTATGTGGTTTATATTAAATTAATGGGACTGTATTATGGATTCCATGCCAAATAACACATTTAAAATTGTCATTAATACATTGTTGATAAGCTTGCACTTACTAATGACCCAATCACATTCTTTTCTTTTTTAAAAATTGAACTATAGTTGATTTACAATGTGTTAATTTCCACTATACAGCAAAGTAATTCAGCTATATATGTATAGACATTTAAAACATATTCATTTCCATTATGGTTTATCACAGGATATTGAATATAGTTCCCTGTACTATGCAGTAAAACTTTGTTTATCTGTTCTGTATGTAATAGTTTGCATCTGCTAACTCCAAACTCCCAACCCACCTCTCCCCACCACCCCTTGGCGTTGACAAGTCTGTCTTCTATGTCTGTGAGTCTGTTTCTACTTCATAGATAGGTTCATTTATCTCATATTTTAAATTCCACATATAAGTGATAACATTGGTATTTGTCTTTCTCTTTTTGACTTACTTCACTTACCATGATAATCTCTAGTTCCATCCATGTTGCTGCAAATGGCGTCATTTTGTTCTGTATTATGCATGAGTAATATTCTATTGTATATATGTACCTCATCTTTTTTGTTACGATTGTTGAATTGTTTAAAATTAATCTTTGTTGGAATATAGTTGATTTACAATGTTATGTTAGTTTCTGCTGTACAGCAAAGTGAATCAGTTATACATATACTATATCCATATATATATATCCACTCTTTTTTAGATTCTATTCCCATATAGGTTATTACAGAGTATTGAGTAGAGTTCCCTGTGCTATACAGTAAATTCTTATTAGTTATCTATTTTGTATATAGTAGCATGTATATGTGGAGAAAGGAATGGCAACCTGCTCCAGTATTCTTGCCTGGAGAATCTCAGGGATGGAGGAGCTTGGTGGGCTACCGTCTGTGGGGTCGCACAGAGTTGGACACAACTGAAGTGACTTAGCAGAAGCAGCAGCAGCGTGTATGTGGCAATCCCAATTTCTTAATTTATCCCTCCCCTACTTTCTCCTTTGGTAACCATAGGTTTGATTTTTACATCTGCAACTCAACTTCTGCTTTGTAAATTGATTCATTTGTATCATTTTTTAGATTCCACATATAAGTGATATTATACGATATTTATCTTCATCTGACTTCACTCTGTATGACAATCTCTAGGTCCATCCAGGTCACTGCAAATGGCTTTAGTTTGTTCTTTTTATGGCCGAGTAATATTCTATTGTATATAAGTACCACATCTTCTTTATCATTTCATCTGTTGATGGACATTTAGGTTGCTTCCATATCTTGGCTATTGAGAGAATAGTGCTTTTAGGAATGTAGGGGCATATGTATCTTTTTGAATAATGATTTTGTCTGGATATATGCCCAGAAGTGGGATTGCTGGGTAGTATGGTAATTCTACCTTTAGTTTCTTGAGGAACTGTTTTCCATAGTGGCTGCAGCAACTTACATTGTCACCAGCAGTGAAGGATGGTTCCCTTTTCTTCATACCCTTTCCATCATTTGTTATTTGTAGGCATTTTAGTGATGGTCATTCTGACTAGTGTGAGGTGGTACCTTCTGGTTGTTATTTGCATTTCTCTAATAATTAGTGAAATTAGGAAAAATTAGAAAAAAATTAGGAAAGTTTTGACCAACCTAAATTGCATATTAAAAAGCAGAGATATTACTTTGCCAACAAAGGTCTGTCTAGTCGAGGCTATGGTTTTTCCAGTGGTCATGTATGAATGTGAGAGTTGGTCTGTGAAGAAAACTAAGCGCCAAAGAATTGATGCTTTTGAACTGTGGTGTTGGAGAAGACTCTTACGAGTCCCTTGGACTGCAAGGAGATCCAAGCAGTCCATCCTAAAGGAGATCAGTCCTGGGTGTTCATTGGAAGGACTGATGATAAAGCTGAAACTCCAATACTTTGGCCACCTCATGTGAAGAGTTGACTCATTGGAAAATACTCTGATGCTGGAAGGGATTGGGGGCAGGAGAATGGGACTGCAGAGGATGAGATGGCTGGATGGCATCACCAACTCGATGCACATGAGTTTGGGTGAACTCTGGGAGTTGATGAAGGACAGGGAGGCCTGGTGTGCTGTGATTCATGGGGTCGCAAAGAGTCGGACATGACTGAGTGACTGAACTGAACTAAACTGAATAATTAGTGATGTCAAATGTCTTTTCATATGTCTATTGGCCATCTGTATGTCTTCTTTGGAGAAGTGTCTATTTAGATCTTTTGCCCATTTTTTTTTTTACAGGAAAGGATTATTATTATTATTTACTTTACAATATTGTATTGGTTTTGCCATACATCAACATGCATCCGCCATGGGTGTACACATGTTCCCTATCCTGAACCCGCCTCCCACCTCCCTCCCCATACCATCCCTCTGGGTTATCCCAGTGCACCAGCCCCAAGCTTCCTGTATCCTGCATCGAACCTGAACTGGTGATTCGTTTCTTATATGATATTATACATGTTTTAATGCCATTCTCCCAAATCATCCCCCCCCAACAGAGTCCAAAAGACTGTTCTATACATCTGTGTCTCTTTTGCTGTCTCCCATACAGGTTTGTCGTTACCATCTTTCTAAATTCCATACATATGCGTTAGTATACTGTATTGGTGTTTTGCCCATTTTTTGATTGAGTTGTTTTTTTGTTATCAAGTTATATATTTTTGAAAATTAAGCCTTTGTTGGTTGCATCATTAGCAAATATTTTCTCTCATTCTATAGGTTATTGTTTTGTTTATGGTTTTCTTTGTTTTGCAAAAGCTTATAAGTGTGATCAGGTCCCATTTATTTATATTTTTATTTCTATTGCCTTGTGAGACTTACCTAAGAAAACTTTGGTACAATTTTTGTCAGAGAATATTTTATTTTGCCTATGATCTCTTCTATTGCATATGATCTCTCTCCTTTGGCTTATAATTTACCTAAGAGATTTACCTAAGAAAACTTTAGTACAATTATGTCAGAAAATATTTTATTTTGCCTATGATCTTTTTTATTGCCTATTATCTCTCTTTTGGCTTCTAATTTCTCCAGAGTATATTAACTGCACTCTTTAAAACAGTATCTTCTTCTGTATGGTGGTGGTTTAGTTGCTAAGTTGTGTCCAACTCTCGCAATCCCATGGACTGCAGCCCACCAGGCTCTCTGTCCCTGGGATATAGTTGAGGAATAAACTCTCAAAATGCAATTGGAGACATAATGTCTTGAACTTAAAAATTTTAACTTTAGCTAATAAAGATTGCTCAGATGTTGATATACTTTTTTAATTCTACTGAATATATAAATTATAAATTTTATATCATTCAACCATGAAATAAAATCACTTACTATTTTTTAATATTCTTAAATGCTGTCTTTTCTGTCAACCTTTTACACTTTTTAAAAAGCCATAAAAATATAATTATGAAAACCAATTGATGACAAAATATGTCTTCACAGTCAATGGGGAAAAAACCTCCTAAAATGAACAATACCCAGTCTTTTATACTATTTATTTAAGTAAGTTTGATCATCATCTAACATGATTCATCACCTACAGAATAAAAACTAGAAATAAAATTTATACTGAGCTCTATTAAACTCCGAAGTGAAGTGAAAGTTGCTCAGTCGTGTCTTGACTCTTTGCAACCCCATGGGTAGTCCATGGAATTCTCCAGGCCAGAATACTGGACTGGGTAGCCTTTCCCTTCCCCAGGGGATCTTCCCAACACAGGGATCAAACCCAGGTCTCCTGCATTGCGGGCAGATTCTTTACCAGCTGAGCCACAAGGGAAGCCCAAGGATACTGGAGAGGGTAACCTATCCCTTCTCCAGCAGATCTTCGTGACCCAAGAGTTGAACTGGGGTCTGCTGCATTGCAGGCACATTCTTTACCAACTGAACTATCAGGAATGGAAAGGGAGATAATTAGGAATATACTGTTTACTTGGTTCCACTGGATAGCATATTTATATAAACAAACTGCATATACTCCTGTGCAATTTGAAGGGTGTGGATCTCCATATTATCATTTTAGAAAGCCTCCTAAGTTTCTATTTTCTACATTAAAATGATGTAAGCAAAAGTACTTTAACAATTAAATAAAAACAGTAAGTGCATTTAGAAGTCACATAATAATTTTCAAGTTAAGTGTCCATTCCCCATAACCTATGAACCAGGCTTTACTACTCAATTATCACATGATGTTAACTTTTCCTTTCATGTCAAATTGCTGACTCTGATTGCTTGGACATCAGCATAATTTTTTATTTTTGATCTGTGGGGCTGTCAACTGGTACAGCTTTAATATCGTCATTTGTAATTCCTTTATTGTGTCTTTTCAGATAGGACTTGATTAATGCTGTTAAAATGATGCCTTAGATCAGATCAGATCAGATCAGTCGCTCAGTCGTGTCGGACTCTTTGCGACCCCATGAATCGCAGCACACCAGGCCTCCCTGTCCATCACCAACTCCCAGAGTTCACTCAGACTCACATCCATTGAGTCAGTGATGGCATCCAGCCATCTCATCCTCTGTCGTCCCCTTCTCCTCCTGCCCCCAATCCCTCCCAGCATCAGAGTCTTTTCCAATGAGTCAACTCTTCGCATGAGGTGGACAAAGTACTGGAGTTTCAGCTTTAGCATCATTTCTTCCAAAGAAATCCCAGGGCTGATCTCCTTCAGGATGGACTGGTTGGATCTCCTTGCAGTCCAAGGGACTCTCAAGAGTCTTCTCCAACACCACAGTTCAAAAGCATCAATTCTTCGGCTCTCAGCCTTCTTCACAGTCCAACTCTCACATCCATACATGACCACTGGAAAAACCATAGCCCTGACTAGACGGACCTTTGTTGGCAAAGTAATGTCTCTGCTTTTGAATAACCAACATCCAAACACAGAGGACATTTTTTCCTGTTTTAGGACCATATTCTGATATAAACTCTAGCAGTAGGTAATATTTATTGATGAACACATTAATTAAAAAATAATCCTATATATTACATTGGGATACACTTCTATTTGTTATTTTGATTAGCAGTGCAGGAGACATAAGAAATGTGGGTTCCATCCCTGGGTTGGGAATATCCTCTGGAAGAGGGCCTGGCAAGCCCACTCCGGTATTCTTACCTGGAGAAATCCCATGGATAGAGGGGTCTGGCAGGCTATAGTCCATAAAGTTGCAAAAAATTGGACACATCTGAATCAACTAAGCACATGTACATTATGACTATGATACTCCATATTGTTTTACTTTTTAAAATTTTAACTGATAATATATTTTATATGATATTGAGCAACACTAACTGCAAATGTAATCAATTGATTATAGATGGCAATGACCAAAACTTGACAGAACTCACATTTGAGCAGGTTTATGCCAGATCTTAGCAGACCAAATTGGTTTCATTTCAGGAAGCATTTCATTTACATTTTGTCTCAGAAAAAACTTGGATTTAAAATTATCCCTCTTTTGTTTTTTCTAGTAGACTATAGACCAATTTATGTATCTTGAGTTTGAGGTATGCATTAAAAATTAAGTTGTTAGACTGTGAAATTTAAAGTCCTTTTTAGGCTTAATGTCTTACAATTCAAGAAATATAAACTTTAATTTTAAATAAAGTGAGAATGAAGAAAACTTTATTTTGAATGAAAATATAAAGCCCTAGAATAATTTTTCACTCTAACAGATTTAATTATATGAACATTTATTTATTGTGCAGCAAAAAAATATGCTGCAAGACAGCAGGTACCAGATGTATGAGTAAAATATTATAAAATATTTAAACACCATTAGATTTTAATTTATACCCATTCTTTTAAATCTTTCACAAATTGGGGGTTAATTTTTATTCTTTATCAATGCAGCCAACCATATGTTCATTTTCTTTGGTTTTATTGAATTATTACTGACTATAATTCTACCATTAAAATCCTTTCAAAGAATACGAGATCTTAATCATGACTGTTAAGCTCTCATTACTTTTCACTTCAGTTTTTAAGTCACAGTACCATCTGCGTGATCACGTCTTTCAGATATGTGTGACTTGTATTGGATTTCATTCTCCTCCTTCAACAAACTACAAAACAAAATGGTACAGCAGTATCCCTGCAAACATGTATGCTTCCGTAGTCATTCTGCAGTTCTCAATCTAGTCAATGTCAGAGTATTTAATATGACCCATTTTTCATAGAGAATAGTAGTCCCATTTACAGTACTGAGATTGATAGCATACCGTGCTATCAATCCCAAAAGCTCTGATGCAGGCCATGGACCTCTACCAAAAGATTCCTTTCTGGGCTATCAATCTCACTGCTCCCCACTGTCTCTGAGCCCTAAATCAGACTGCTTGATATCTCTCCAGTTGTGTATTCCTGCATCAGCAGTCTGCCTAAGCACAGTCATTACTCACTAGCCCTGTTAACTGCACTTGCTACAAACAGCGAACCACTTCCTTCATCCTAAGGCCAAGTATGAAATCCCTGCTACATTGCATCACTTATGAATTCTGCAACAGAAAGAAACCATCTTGTGTCCTAGATTTTGAATACTTGGAAATGTAATAAGATTGTTATTTTATTCTTTATTTTGGGAATGGGACTTTTGAACATGACAGGTAGTCAATGCTGAAGCAAGGATACTTTGAAAAGCAAAGTTAAAAAAGACATCTATAGATATGCACTTTCTTTTTCTATCTAGAAGTAGAAATATTTTGGCCCAGAACTGCTAAGATTTTATTCAGTAAAATTTATAAGGCCAATTTCATCATTCTTTTTACAAGTGTCTACTCTATGGCCTGGGGGGCCACAGTCCATAGGGTTGCACAGAGTCGGACACAACTGAAGCAATTTAGCATGAACACATGCATAAATATAGTGAGTGATAGTTGTTCAGCCATGCCTGACTCTTTGCAACCTCATGGACTGTACCCTGACAGGCTCCTCTGTCCATGGGAAGAATCTGGGGGCAAAAATTCTCCAGGCAAGAATACTGGAGAGTTGCCATGCCCTCTTCTCGGGGATCTTCCTGACCCAGGGATCAAACCCAAGTCTCCTGGTTGGCAGGTGGATTCTTTGCTACTGCACCACTTGGGAAGCCCCAGAAAGCTAGGTACTTAATCCATAACAAGAATCATAATTCTCCCTAGTTATTATGGATTTGCCTTTATGCGGCTGCTGTAGAAAACTTCATTACATGCATGTGTGCTGTATGTACTCAACTAGAGTTAGGAATCTTAAGTTTCTGCTTTAGGTATGTCACCAAAATGGTTATAAACTTGACAATTCATAACCTCTGGGCTTTAGTTTTTCATTCAAAGGAAAAAAGAATGAGCAGGCCCCATGCCGTTGTCATTATTTTAAACATGTGTTCTTGTTGTGAAATGCTCCTTAGCTTCTCCTCATTCCCTAGCCACATATTTATGGCTGATTCTATTATTTGAAGCTCTATTTCAGGTATTATTCCTGAAAAGTTTCCCTACTCTCTACCCAGAAAGGATTATATGATACTTCCTGGGGTTCACAAAGAAGCCTCATGGCTCCATCATGGTACTTAAAACATTTTTAGTTTTATATGCATGTATTTATATATCCCTCCTACTGCACTATGATATACACTCCTAGAGAGACAAGTCAATGCCTAATTCATCTTTGAGATGCTTGTAAACAATTAAGCACTAAATAAATATATGTGAGAGCAAGAATACACAGAAGAACTACACAAAAAAGATCTTAGTGACCCAGATAACGAAGATGGTGTGATCACTCACCTAGAGCCAGATATCCTGGAATGAGAAGTCAAGTGGGGCTTAGGAAGCATCACTACTAACAAAGCTAGTGTAGGTGATAGAATTCCAGCTGAGCTATTTCAAATCCTAAAAGATGATGTTGTGAAAGTGCTATACTCATTATGCCATCAAATTTGCAAAATTCACCAGCGGCCACAGGACTGAAAAGGTCAGTTTTCATTCCAATCCCAAAGAAGGGCAATGCCAAAAACTGTTCAAACTACCGCACAATTGTACTCATCTCACACGCTTCCAAAGTAATGCTCAAAATTCTCCAAGCCAAGCTTCAACAGTATGTGAACCAAGAACTTCCACATGTCCAAGATAGATGTAGAAAAGGCAGAGGAATCAGAGATCAAATTGCCAACATCTGTTGTATCATAGAAAAAGCAAGATAATTCCAGAAAAACATCTACTTCTGCCTTATCGACTATACCAAAGCCTTTGACTGTGTAGATTACAACAAACTATGGACAATTCTTAAAGGGATGGGAATACCAGACCACCTGACCTGCCTCCTCTGCAACCTGTATGCAGGTCAGGAAGCAACAGTTGAAACCAGGCATGGAACAACAGACTGGTTCCAGATAGGAAAAGGAGTACGTCAAGGCTGTATATTGTCACCCTGTTTATTTAACTTATAGGCAGAGTACATCATGAGAAACACTGGACTGGATGAAGCACAAGCTGGAATCAAGATTGCTGGGAGAAATATCAGTAACTTAAGATATAAAGATGACACCACCCTTACGGGCAGAAAGTTAAGAGGAACTTGAGAGTCTCTTGATGAAAGTGAAAGAGGAGAGTGAAAAAGCTGACTTAAAACTCAACATTCAAAAAACGAAGATCATGGCATCCGGGCCCATCATTTTATGGCAAATAGATGGGGAAACAATGGAAATAGTGAGCTATTTTATTTTCTTGGGCTCCAAAATCACTGAAGATGGTGACTGCAGCCTTGAAATTAAAAGACGCTTGCTCCTTGGAAGAAAAGCTATGACCAACCTAGACAGCATGTTAGAAAGCAGAGATATTATTTTACCAACAAAGGTCCATCTAGTCAAAGCTATGATTTTTCCAGTAGTCATGTATGGATGTAAGAGTTGGACTATAAAGAAAGCTGAACACTGAAGAATTGATGCTTTTGAACTGTGGTGTTGGAGAAGACTCTTGAGAGTCCCTTGGACTGTGGGGAGATCAAACCAGTCCATACTAAAGGAAATCAGTTCTGAATATTCATTGGAAGGACTGATGCTGAAGCTGAAACTCCAATACTTTAGCCACCTGCTGCAAATAACTAACTCATTGGAAAAGGCCCTGGTGCTGGGAAAGATTGAAGGCAGGAGGAGAAGGGGACAACAGAGGATGAGATGGTTGGATGGACTTTAATTTGAGCAAGCTCCAGGAGTTGGTGATGGACAGGGAAGCCTGGCGTGCTGCAGTCCATGGGGTCACATAGAGTCAGACATGACTGAGCAACTGAACTGATGGATGAAGGAATGGATAAATAAATGGAAGGAAAAATAAATGAATAAATGAGTGAATTCCCGTATTCCTTCTAGCACAAAATTTATATTACTCCAAATAATATAATAAATGAGGAACAGAGACATTTGTAAAAAGAAATTACTCAACTAGAGGATTCTCCAGTTAGAGAAACTATACTAATACAGATCTCTTTTTTCAAGCTTAGGGAACCTGTAATACATATATCTCTCTCTGAACTTCCCGGGTGGTACTAGTGGTAAGAACCCGCCTGCCAATGCAAGAGACTCAGGAGATGTAGATTCCATCCCTGAGTCAGAAAGATCCCCTGGAGGAGGGCATGGCAACCCACTCCAGTATTCATCCCTGGAGAATCCTATGGGTAGAGGAGCCTGGTGGACTGCAGTCCATGGGGTCTCATAAAGTCATACACGACTGAAGCAACCTAGCACACACCCCTCCCCATGCATTTGGATCCCTCTTTCACAAAACTTTCTGCTCTAGCTCATCCTAATTCTTCCCTAAGCAGTTCTGTATTTAGTGTTATTTATTTCTCCTCATGTGATGAGGACAAAGGAAGAATAAATGGTACTGTCTTTTTCCTATGTACAGTTAGCGAATGCTGTTATTCAAATAATTTCCCTTATCACAGTTTTTATTGACATTCTAATAATTCATCCTGTTACTTTTTTGCACATGTTTACGAGTCCCATTTATTTATTCATATATGCAGGTTAGCCACTACATCAGGTACGGTGCTGTGTTTCACTTTATGTTCTTACTGGATTCTGTTTCTTAAAAAACAAGGGTTGCCTTTAATACTATAATGTGTCAGCCCCCAAAGCCAGTACAGGATCTTGCATATTGTGGACTCAGTAAACATTAATAAGATTAATTAATTATTTGTCCCTGAGCATCCATGTCTCCTTTCTTCCAGGTATTAGTTTGATCCCACAGTGTTGAATAGAGGGCTAGACTGTCAGTATCACCAGGACTTCTATAGATTCAAGGCATGATTGCCTGGGTCAGTGGGGTGCGCATGTATGTGAGAAAGAGAGAGAAAAAGAGTGTGTGTGTGTGTGTGGTGAGTATCACTTGGGACAATCAGCAATTAAGTCTCCTAGGATTCCATCTGACTTCTTATAGGTGACCAACACCCAGTGAAGGTGAGAGTGTTAATTGCTTAGGCATGTCTGACTCTTTGGGACCCCATGGATTGTAGCCCTCCAGTCTCCTCTGTCCGTGGGATTCTCCAGGCAAGAACACCAAAGTGGGGAGTCATTCCTTTCTCCAGGGGAATCTTCCCAACCCAGAGAATATACCTGGTTTCCTGCATTGCAGGCAAATTCTTTACCATCAGAACCACCAGGGAAGCTCACCAACCGACATACACATTTAAATAAACTCTTACACACATAAAATGTCCCATAAGAACAAGGAGCACAAGAAAAGTAGAGCTAAGAGGGAGGATCTTTCCTTAGTTTGGTGGGAGAAAGTCCCTTCCATCTGAATTTGAGGATAAGTGGTAAATAGAACCAATTTCTGAACCCCCCTACTCTAACCCAGATCAGTGATTAAACACTTACCCAGGACACTATAATTTTTAGACTAAGTTTTTCTAATTCAACAGATGCAAAAACAGAACCTTGCCACATAACATTGGGAATGTACATTTTCCCCATGGTCCACATTACTCTTTAGTAATTCGATCCTTTTCATTGCATAAGTTTCCTTATGCATGGAAATGTATAGTCCCTTCCAGGAAGCTCAAAGCCCTCTTCCCCAAATATTTATATGATCAGAAAGAAGTACTCACAGTCCCACTGAAAGTCATAAAATGCTAGGAGAACAGAGATGAAATTCATTACAGGTGTTCATGCTATAATCCCACTGCTCACCTGATCTGCTCCTTCTCTTATACCATCATCAAGAGTAAGAAAGAGGGACTTACACCTGGGAGAGCAGCATTCAAAACCCACATAGCCAGCCATCCAAAGGGACATAATCAATTCCATGTGTGTGCTTGTGGTGACAGAGACTGCTTTTTGATATACAGGGAAGTGATTCATTACACTATAGCTTCTAAAGCAGAAGGGGAAAAAAAAAACAAAGCAACTTTGGAAAGTACACTCATATAAGATAGTTTCTTATTTTGAGGAAAACAGGGATAACTTTTTGAGACAAAGGTAGATTTGCAAGAAATTAGTCTGAATCGTGGAAAAATATTTTCCTGGATAATGGTGGGAAAAAGCACTTGCGCACTTACTCAGATGGTTGCTTTTTTATTTTTGTTTCTGTTTCTGTTTCTTCTTTCTCTTTTCTGATTTCATTTTATTCTTTTCTCTATTATATTATTATCCTTTTCTCCTTTAGTTTCCACATTCTCCTATCCCCATTCTGCCTCTGCTCTACCTTCTGCTGCCAACCCTCAGCCTAAACACCCATCACTGGGATTCAATTCCAGTTATCCATACCCGTGATAACTCATATCTACCCATCCACACCCTCTAATCTTGTATTTAATTTTCTAATTAATTAAATTAGTTTTGGTTGCACTGGGTCTCTGTTGCTTTGCATGGGCTTTCTCTCGTTGCGGTGAGTGGGGTCTACTCTTCGCTGCAGTGCATGGGCTTCTCATTGCAGTGGCTTCTCTTTTCGTGGAGCGTAGGCTCTAGGCATCCAGGCTTCTGTAGTTGCCGCGAGTGGACTTCAGTAGTTGTGGCACACAGGCTTAATGCTCTGCAGCACGTGGAATCTTCCTGGACCAGGGATGGAACCCATGTCCTCTGCATTGGCAGGTGGATTCTTATCTACTGAGCCCTCTCTAACCTTTTAAATAATTGTCCTGGAATTAATGATTAATTCTTTGAAATCATTGGATAACTCTTAGATGCTAAAGAATGCATCTGTTTCTGAAATATTTTAATCTGTTGTGTGACTACATCACAAAATTTAAAAATACATATTAGTGCACATTTTTATAAGAGCAGGAGAGTACACAGGACATGTTCACTGGCACTCACCTGGAAACAGCATGTTTTATTAATAGCAGGCCTTTGTGAAACTCTGCAGATGTTAATCAGATCCATTTGTCTGTCCCACAGCCAATCAGGTGGCCAATGGCTGAGGCAGCACTCATTATTTGATTTGCATATCAAACATGCACACAGACAGGCTGGGAACAGAGTATACTAGCCCCCCCCGCATCTGGACACATTTCACAAGTGAGTTTCTCAGCTACTCGCAATCACCGAACAAGAAGAATGTGCTCCTGGTGTGTGTCTGCTCCAGCAGCTACTAGGGGGTCAACAGATTATGGTCATCACCCCTAGCAGCTTACAGTTGAATTGTCAAGACTAAAATACTCTCTGTAAAAGAAGGAAATAGATTGAAACCTCATAGTGACCTTAGCTGAAGTGTGTGTTGGGAGATGAATGCTCCCAGCAGAGCCTGTGTCCAGACAAAGGAGCGATTTCCTGGAATCCTGACATTTGTCTCTTCTGTAGACAAGGAAAATTTGGAGTTTCCTATTAAAACTTTTAAGAAATGTATTTTGACACTAGTATATATAAAACAGATAACTAATAAGGACCTACTGTATAGCCCAGGGAACTCTACTCAATAATCTGTAGTAAGCCTATATGGAAGAAGAATCTAAAAAAGAGTGAAAATATATATGTATAACTGATTCACTTTGCTGTACAGCAAAAATCACAAATACTCCAATAAAACATTTTTTTAATGTAGTTTGAAATGGTAGATGAATAGATTTTATATTTTTCTTACATTTATATTGCTTGTTATAAAATTTCATATGATTCTCACAATTCCTGTGTTAAGGGAAACTATTAATTGTCCACATTCCACCAATAAAAAGCAATTGATTTATTTGCCTAGTATAAGGTTTTACTTGGTAGATAGCCAAATCAAAATCCAGAATATCTGACCCCAAATTCAGTGTTTATCTGCAATAACAGGCTGTCAGGTGAGTAAGTTCACTGGGAAAGTGAGGCTATGTACGTGTATATGCCATGAGCATAAGAGTGTGTCCAGTGAAATATAGTTAAATTTAAATTCTTTAAAACATTAATAATAACAGAACACAAGTTAATATACAGGAATTACTTAAAAACATTTGAGGTACTTCTTCATTCACTAATATAAAAACACAATAAGACTCTGTAGGCTTCATCTTTGCAAGCTAAATTTGGACTCATTCACTTGCCAGGAAATGAAACAAATCTATAAATATTTATATACGTATAAGATGAAGATCTTAATAATCAAAGTAAACAAAAGTTCTACCTATATTTAAATACTTCTGAAAGCAGAGATTGTTGACTGTTAGCATCAGTTTTCTGAAAATGCTTTGGCTGATTTTCAAAATTTCAACTCATGATACATTTTTTTTAAATGCCTTGCCTTAATAAACATCATACAACTGTCATATACATAGTGAAGATTCTTTGTTTCATTTTCTTCTTTGAAGAAATACATCCTTTAGTTTTGTGAACTTTCTATACTTTCATTTATATGTATTAACAGCTTTTAAAGTCAGGCTTTGTTTGTTTTATAGCCCATAAACCAAAGCATGGTTTTATTTTATGTAATTTACTCATCTCCACTTTTATTGTTGTTGCATATGTTAATGTTTTAGCTTCAGAAATAAAATATCATGTAGGTAAGCAATTAATGTCCTTCTGTAATTTTTCTTTAATGCAGAGAACAATTAAGCAATTTTTATTGGGTAAGGAATATAGATAAAGAGACATGATACTTTTCTTTTGGATGCGTAGAAGATATAATGTGATTAATAGCACCATAAACATAATGTAATTTACTCTGAAGTATTGGAAAGAATGTGAACTCTTAATGACCCAAACGAACTGTATTTTAGAGGTTTGTATCCTTATATCCACCTGTGGTAAAGATTCAAGTGTAAGCCTCACATAGCTTCTTTATAGTCACAGCTGGCAGACAATTAAAGTAGAATCAATTTATTTTGCAGGAATAATGATTTATATCAGAATAAAAGAATGACAGCATTTCTGATAGTTGAACATGTGTTTTAACTAAGTCCAATCTATGTGGTTCAAGCAGTTAAAGAGATTTTGCTATATTAAAAAAAAAAAAAACAAAAACAACTTTGGATCTGGATTTGTTTTTTGTTTTAATCTTACAGAAGTAGAGATAAAATTGAACTTGTGTTTTCTAATCTGTTCTATATAGAACCAAATATGAGGCTATGTACTTTGGAGCTTATATAATTTTTTTTCCCTTGTGCTTCTGAGCAAACAAGTATGCTAAGCCTTCTTACAAACCTACTGAAGATTTAAGAGCATGCTTTCAGAATTAGCACTTCTTTCTTTGGAGAAAGATTTCTGACTTATAGTAATTTGGCACAGAGAAGGTAATGAAGTTCTAGAACTCTTTTATGTATCTAGCTAACAGATCCCTTTTACCAGTGGTAGAGGTGTGTTCAAGGAACTATATGTTTGGGACCTGGATATGATGTGTTGTGCTGGAAAGAGCAATGTGATACTAATAGTCAGGAGAACTAAGTCTAGCCTTGGTGCTCTTATTAATGCTAGAATCTTAATTCTTAGGGTGTAAATTCTTCATCTAAAAACGGATCCTTTTTTCTGTACTGCCTAACTCAAAGAAAGGTTTTGGAAATAAGATTAGTTCATAAATGTGAAAAGTTTTTCAAAAGGTTTTAGAATGTGCTACAGATATAATATATATACTTTATAAATTTGAATCAGATGGCTGAAATAACTAATCTATCATTAATTATTAAATACTCATGGCTGAAATAACTGATCTACTATTAATTATTAAATAGTTACTGAGTGTCTTGATAGAGTTATTCAAGCAGGTGTAAAATATAATCATTTCTCTCCAAGAAATTACACTGTAGTTGAAGAGTCCAGGCACAAATACATGAAGTTCAATAGGAACACAGGAGTTAACAAGTTTAAATATGGAAAAATTACATGCCATCTTAAACCAGCTCAAGGTTGAGTATCAAATAGAAGAATATATATTCTGAGTTCATAAAAGGGATGTGTCTCGGATACTGGAGTGATCTTTGGTGGGTGGGTGAAGTCACTAGATTTTTGTCATGGAGGAAGATAGAGCTGAAATGAATTAAAAGGCAGAGAAACCATCATGAGAGATAAGAAAGCAAATTATAAGGTCTATTTTGTTAATGATCAGCCTGTTTGCCTAGAGGGGACATTTATGGATAGGACATTTATGGGTTAGTAACTATGTGTCTCCCACATTCTTTCCCCTCATGTCTAACTATGAGAGCAATCCTAAAACGAGAGTCCTAGTGGAATCCTCTCATGCCCACTGGATCATTGCTCTTTATCAGTCCCACTTCTCAGCCTTTGTCCTAGAATAAGGAACTATATTCAATATCTTGTAATAACCTATAATGGAAAAGAATCTGAGAAGTATATATTAATATATAACTATATATTAATAGATTAAACAGCTTTGCTGTATACCTGAAGCATTGTAAATCAACTATAATTCAGTTTTAAAAAATACAAAAGGTTTTTTTACATTTTCCATAAACTAAATATCTAATAAAAGTTAAACTAAGTCAATATATAGGGTAATTTCTACAAAATTGTTATTCACTGTTCTACCTGAAGCCAATTTAAGTCTCTTCTCCATGAAGAAGAAAACTAGCAAAAAGAAGATAGAATCTCACAATAATAAGTCCCCAAGCTACAATTTAACACCAATTTAGCAATTCCATTAGAGAGCACATCCAGCTCATTAAAAGCAGCAAGCTAACCTGTCTACAAATTGCTTCACCATAATCAAATATTGGCAAAATAACCAGATAGGAAATATAGTGCCTGTCTGAAATATTAGCAATTAATTATAAAATAGCCAGTTTTTCTAAAATGTCATGCATTTTACCATATACTAATGCTCGTTAAGCTGACCTGAAAAAAATTCTATTTGACCTTTTAATTTGTTTTTTCTTTTTTTTTCAAATACATTCAAAAAGTCAGCTATCTTTATAAATGTGGCTTCAATCCATACAGAAACTGACTTCTTCAATTATACAGACAAATTTGTAATAGCAGAACAACCTTTCAGATATTAACTAGAGTTCTAGATGGCTATTCCCTTTTACAATCATACACAAGGGAGGGCCTTTCTGCAGACAGCCCAGAGTCTGATGTAGGAATTCTTTCTATAGTGCTCTGATTTGGCAAGATACTCCTTCTCTCAGGACATGCATGACCTGTTGCCTTCTGAGCATACATTGCATTATGTTAGAAATCTCTTTTTTAATTGGATTGAAACCTAGATTAATATAATTTTTGCCCCTCCTTCCCAGTTTTGCCTTTCAGTCAAACAAAACTACTGCCTCTTCTATCCCAAAGCATCATGAACATTTGAAGACTGCCCCATAGTCTTCAAATGTTCCTCTTGCCTCAAGTTCTTCAGCCACTTCCCAGGAGGACATGGTTTCTAGCTCCCTTTACCCTTGAATTGTGAATAACTATAATGATATGCTTATGGGTTAAAATTTTAAATTGTATATTTTTATGTCATTAAAGGGAAAACCAAGCTTATGGAATCATTTTGGCTATATCCAAATCGAACTGATGACTTGAATATTTGAGGCAGAGTCTCCTCTTTTGAGGTAAAAGGGACATCAATTTACTTGAAAGAAGATTCTTAAAGTGTCCTAATAGTAACAGGCTCTTATGTGGACTGAAAGTGTTTAACAGGCCTATTTTCTATAATTAAGACTTTTCTACAGAAATATGCATTTTCATGCTAATGAATCAGATTTACCTAGAACTTCTTTAAACTCATTCAACAGGTATTTATCAAGTGTTGACTGAGAACTGGTCACTGTGCTAGATATTGTGACAATGAACAAGCACAACCTCAGGCTTGACCTTAGGGGAAGAAAGCACTGATTGAGCAGTCAGCTCTACTATCACATAGTATCAACTGTGATACAAAGAACATCCACTAAAAGGCGTGAGATGACAGAGTAGGGACATCTATTTCAACCTAGGGGCTCAAAGAAGCCCTTGAGTCAGCCCAGACTGCTATAATGAAATTCTCATAGACTGGGTGAGTTAAACAACAAATAGTCATTTCTCACAGTCCTGGAATCTGTGAAGTTCAAGATCAAAAAGCCTTTCTGGTGAGACCTCTCTTCCTCACTAATAGATAGCCACCTTCTAGCTGTGTTCCCACAAGGCTGAGAGGAAATTCTGGTGTCTTTTCATATCCTTATAAAAACAAATCCCAACATGGGGGCTTCGACCTTTATGTCCTCTTCTAAATCAAACTACCTTTGACTACCATCACATTGAGGTTAGGGTTTCAAATATATTTTGCTGCTGCTGCTAAGTTGCTTCAGTCGTGTCCGACTCTGTGCGACCCCATAGACGGCAGCCCACCAGGCTCCCGTCCCTGGGATTCTCCAGGCAAGAATACTGGAGTGGGCTGCCATTTCTTTCTCCAATGCATGAAAGTGAAAAGGGAAAGTGAAGTCGCTCAGTCGTGTCCAACTCTTCGCAACCCCATGGACTGCATCGTACCAGGCTCCTCCGTCCATGGGATTTTCCAGGCAAGAGTACTGGAGTGGGGTGCCATTGCCTTCTCCGAAATATATTTTAGGGACACATAAACATTCAGACCATAACAGAGGACTTCCCCATGGAGGTGACATTGGAGTTGCAACATGAAAGATAAGTGGAAATTAACTAGGCAAAGATGTAGGAGAGAAAATTGTGGCAGGGAGGCAACTAGGGATTGAGGCTCTTAAGTGAAAGGGAGCAAGATATGCCTGAGAAGCTAACTTGAGTCCACTGGGGCTGACACAGTGCAGTGGGGTCTCACGGAGAGTGGTGCCAGGTGAATGTGGAGAACTTGGCTGAGACCAAACCCTACAGGACCTTGTGGGCCAAGTTAGACATTGTCTTGCTAATCCTGGAAATAATGAGAGACTTTAATGACTTTTACCAGAGCAGTCTTATTGTTACAAAACTCACTTAGGAAGCAGAGTGGATAACAAACCTGGTGCGCATGAGAGTCATCTGGGTGAGACCTGATAGAGGGCGTGAGTGGTGTCCGTAGATGTGGGCAAAAGGTGACAGACGTGAGGTACATGTAGGGAGGAACATGAAAGAAACCTGAAGGACGGGTTGTAGGAGCTGAGGAGAGCAGTGTGGCGAGGGTGGTCTTTTGAAGTTTACCCTATGCATCTGATTGGATGGCAGTATGCTTGAATGTGACTGGCACAGACAGGAGAAGAGGGGTGTGGGAAGAAAAGAAGGAAATTTCATTTAGGATATGCTGAGTTAAAATATCATCCAAAGGTGCTAGTGGACAGACCTGGGTTCAAAACATATTGGGTAATGGATGGTAACCGGAACAAAAATCACTGCTGTTCTGCCCCTTGTGGGTGACTACCACCTACGGAGAGCACAAGGTCCGCGTGCCTGGGGTACACTCCCCGCCAGTGCACCAACACATAGTCTGCTATCAATACGGCTAGAACATAGCCAAGCTGGAATGATATTTAGAATCTTTACATATCTCTCAGTCTCAAGCAGAGCTACTCCCCACTGTGCTGCTGCTGCTAAGTCACTTCAGTCATGTCCGACTCTGTGCGACCCCATAGACGGCAGCCCACAAGGCTCCTCCGTCCCTGGGATTCTCCAGGCAGAAACCCTGGAGCCCTTCTCCAATGCATGCAAGTGAAAAGTGAAAGTGAAGTCGCTCAGTCGCGTCCAACTCTTTGCAACCCCATGGACTGCAGCCCACCAGGCTCCTCCATCCATGGGATTTTCCAGACAGGAGTACTGGAGTGGGTTGCCAGTGCCACTCCCCACTGTAGCCCTTGTTAAACATGGAGAGTCCTTCAACAAACCAGAAAGCAGTGAATTAGAGCAATTAGGTTAAGGTAAACTACTCTTGGCAATCTTTTCTTTGTGGGTGGAAATGTGAATCTAATACTTGCCTTTTCTCCATCATTTGAAAAACCACCTCCCAGGAATCCTTCTAAGAGGTGACTCCAGTCCATTCCTTTGCAGCCTCAATTAGGAACCAGGAAGAAAAAGAACATTTTAGCTAAAATGGATTCTAGAGATCATTCCACAGATGAAGACAATGGGCTGAAAACAAAGACATATTTAGGCAATGCTTAGAGAAGTTTCCTCCTCCTGTTCTGGTTCCTTTTGTTTGTTTGTTTTGGACATTTCTAAAATGAGAACAGAACATTTCAATATTATGTTATCTGCATTTCGGCTTCTGAGAGTAATCTCGGGGACTGAAGAAGAAAACATTTTGTTCTTGACCTCTCTGTCTTCTGACACTGCTGCCTGGAAGCTAGTAACAAAGTTTTATTCAAGATAATTTTAATGTTTTAACACTCACTGCAAGTGTCAGGCTGATAACTGGGATAGATTTTCCAAATTAGTGAGTGGGGCTAAGTTGCCAATCCTGTGAAAGAATATCTATTTATTTTCAAATTGTAAATAAATTCAAGAGGTGTCTGGCTCAACCTCCAGCCCAGTGGGTTACTCATGGAACACAGCTCTAAAAGAAAAGGCCTTTATTAAGATTGTGGGCACACGGCTTAGTGAGGGCTTTGTTATCTGCACCATCTTAACCAGTGGTAAAGAATGAAATATTCTTAATAAAAACAACTCAGCAGCTTGGTTTTGCTTATTCTTTAGAGTTTTAAATCAAAATCAATGTGACTTTTTAAAGTAACCCCCAGGTAGAGTTTAAAATGCTGAATGCACCTGAATTATGCATATGTACAAGGTCTACAGCGTCAGGAGTGTTGTTAGTATACCAAACGCCATAAGTAACAATCCATTCCAAGTAGCTGGTTTGAGAAGACTGGGGCTGCTGCCCCAGGCAACACATTGTTAACACAGTGGGGAAGAAGAGCACGGCCCATATGGAGGGATGTGGATAAATGTAGGTGTTGGAAGTAGTCTGGTGATAATGCTATTAATGAAAGCTAAAGTAATGATGATTGAGAACTTTCTAAGCTGTTGAACAGTTTGGCCACATACTTTGTTGAATGCCAGCTACGTGCAAGTTCCCACTTTCGGATTCACAAATGAAAAAGATTGGATTCTGTCCCTATAATGAATCATAATTCACCCGGTGATTTACATGGCTAATTGCAACAACACAAAACAAACAAGGAGCATCGGGAGAGGTCAGAAGCTCAATTCCAATTGGCCTGTTTAATTGTCTTTCCAGGTTCCAGAGAAAATGTTTGTTATGGAGTTTCCAGGATGATTGGTGTCCTCTAAATTTGTTTGTTGGAGAGCTTACTCAGCCACTGTATAATGAACTTTTGGCCTAAAGTTATTTATTATAAAATTTAAGAACTGGTGTGGTCACCTAGTCTAAACTGGTCTTTTCAAAGTTATGAAAATCAAGGGTAAATGAGTTTAATGTTATAGGATAATTTATTGTTATTAATCTTATATATGTGTACATACATATTTGTGAATATTTACATACTTATATATAATATAAATGTATATTTACATATTATTTACAGATATATGTATGCTGCTGCTGCTAAGTCACTTCAGTCATGTCCGACTCTGTGCAACCCCATAGACGGCAGCCCACCAGACTCCCAGGTCCTTGGGATTTTCCAGGCAAGAACACTGGAGTGGATTGCCATTTCCTTCTCCAGTGCATGAAAGTGAAAAGTGAAAGTGAAGTTGCTCAGTTGTGTCCAACTCTTTGCGACCCCATGGACTACAGCCTACCAGGCTCCTCCGTCCATGGGATTTTCCAGGCAAGAGTACTGGAGTGGGGTGCCATTGCCTTCTCCATCCTTAAACCCCATGAGGACAAAATGAATTTTAAAAGTCTGGGAAGAATGTGTGATGAATGGTATAACTTCCATGGTCCTCAAGAAGTAGCATCAACTAGCCTAAGCGATATTTACTACCAAACTATGGCTTCCACTTGAACACGTAGCAAAGTAATTAGCTCCAGAAACTCAGCTTTCTGTAGTATGGGGAATGGGCTGGTGGAGGGCCTTCATCTTCTGTCTCATTCAAAATGGACTGCAAAGAACCAGTGACAAATGAGTATTTAATTTGTCACTGAGGAGGCAAGAGGTTAGATAGCCCTGGGAGAATGAGCTCTGAGACTTGCTGGAACTTAAATATGAGTCTCTTATAGCAGAGATTTATTAAACTCAACCATCTCTGTGGACTGTCTCTTTGCCAAAATCAATACCCATTCTGATATTTCCCTATGGGCTACACGAAGGAAAACAGAAAAGGCTTTGGCTCTGTCACTGTAGAAACTGTAGGCTTGCTTCATATTTCGTTTGTATAGTAAGCTGTCCCAGGGGAGACATGAGCCTGTAGGAAAAGGCAGAATCAAATCGACTTCTTAGGGGTGCAAGGACCACTTTCAGAGGTTTTACAAGGTGAGAACAAAGCACTGAATTGCCCTTATTATAAAAAAAAACAAAAACCAAAAAACATAAGATTGATGGGTCCAAACTAAAGTCAGAGCAAAAAGTGTAAGGAAATAAAATCAGTCTTCTAAAGTAAAATAATAATAATAATTATATATTAGGCTCTTTTACTAGAATTCTTGTTTCTGAAGATCTCATCTGTCTTCTCTCATTTTATCATTGCTTCTTCTGAGGTAGACAGATGAAAAGTGAATGTGAAAATATTAGTTGCTCTGTCGTGTCTGACTCTTTGCGACTCCATGGATTTCTCCAGGCAAGAATACTGGAGTGGGTAGCCATGCTTTTCTCCGGGGAATAATCCTGACCCAGGGATCCAACCTAGATCTCCTGCACTGCAGGCAGATTCTTTACTTTCTGAGCCACCAGAGAAGCCCAGAGACAGATGAGATAGTTCCGTATTTTATCAGTGTATGTGTTTGTGCTTAGTCGCTCAGTCGTGTCCGACTCTTTGCCACCCCATGAACTGTAACCCACCAGGCTCCTCTGTCCATGGAATTTTCAAAGCAAGAATGCTGGAGTAGGTTGCCATTTCCTTCTCCAGAGGATCTTCCTGACTCAGGGATCAAACACATCTCCTGTGTCCCCTGCATTGCAGGTGGATTCTTTGCCTTCTGAACCATTGGGGAAGCTCTTATCAGTAGGGCAAGAAAAGAAATAAATAGTCATTTAAGATTGCTAAGTTATAAACTATTATCTGAGCTGCTGAGAGTGGGCCATGGCCTCCCAATTTTGGATTCACATTCTTGAGAACTTTGAGTTCAACCTCTCACTTCTTTCTTCCCCGCACTCTTACCTCTACTCAGATGACTTCCTCTGTTCAGGAGGCAGCTCTTTGAGTTTTCTACTATTTCTCTCCACGTATACCAGGAAACATCTGAACAAAATTTCACTATATGCACTGACCAGTTGACTTCAGTTAATCAAGTGACTATGCCTGTCATGTTAATGCATGTAGTAGAATTTTGTGGTAAATAATACATGGCACATGTCAGAAGTCATTTTGTGCCAGATCCACCTCACAGCTCCCCACCTTGATGCAGTACTCTCAGAGATGTATAAATTATGCCCCTTTCATATCTGTTTAAAGGATCACTTTTTCAAAACTGTTATGTTTCTTCTGCTTTTTGTTAATGTTCTGTTCACTCAAGATTCTTCTGAGTTCAACTCAAGAAAACAAGTCATTTACTAGGACCCTTCCTATGTGATTTCACATTGTTTCTGTCATAGAATGTAAGAGATTTTCTTAGACCTCCTTTTGTTCTAACTCTTCATGGGGAAAAAAACCATGATATGTGTGTGTGTGTGTGTGTGTGTGTGTGTGTGTATTCTGATGTGATTACCCATAATTTTTGATATAATAGACAATAAAATAAATATCCTCAGTCTACATTCTAAATTTACTGTGTTATGTGATGTAGTTATTCATCTAAACAACAATTTGGTTAGATTTTGTTCTCTTACAAGTAACACACCTGTAAGAAATAAGCTTTATGACTATCACTCTCTTGAAGAGAGATGGTATATTTTGTCTCATTCTCTGGGTACCAAAATCTCTCAGTTGTACTTGTCGCCATTATCCATCCATTCCAGAAAATAATGATCATAGTAACAGTGACTATTCATTGACTACTTCCAATGAACCTCTGTTCTTAGAGCTTTACATATAGAAACTCACTTAATTGTGATGACAGCTCTATAAGAGACTGTTATTGGCCCATTTACATTTAAAAAGTGCCAAGGAAGGCAAATCCAAGCCCTTGTCCTTGGCCTCTCAACTCTATTGACTTTATCTGTTCTTTCTATGTCTGTAACAATATCAGGTACAGGAGTAAAGTAACTAATTTATTCTTCAGAAAAAAGCACAAAAGGATATGGAAACCCCAAAAAGATATATGTAAGTGTATAAACTTGCTCTAAAATAAAATTATAGACAATTTATTCCACTGGTCATGGATGATATAGTCCATGGAATTCTCCGGGCCAGAATGCTGGGATGGGTAGCCTTTCCCTGCTCCAGGGAATCTTCCCAACCCAGATATTGAACCCAGGTCTCCTGCATTGCAGGTGGATTCTTTACCAACTGAGCTATCCGGGAAGTCCATGAATGTAGGCATAAAAATACAAATACTATATAGTAGAAAGAATTCTATCTTTAAAGTTGCAAAGCCCTATTATTAAAGGAACTTCCCAGCCCTAGAAACCTAACCCTAATCTGAACCTTAACCTTATCCATTGTCCTTTCCGCTTACCTAGCCCTTCCACTCACATCATGGAAAGCCAGAAGTGGCCTTAGTCTCTGTACCTTGAACTTGCCCAGTCAGTTCTCTAACACATAACCATTACATCTCTTGCTCCATCATCTTGCCTGTGCCTGTTTGCACATCTTATATCTAATTCTGATTCTCCAGCTCACTTTGCCAGGCTTTTCAGACATTTTCTCTGGTCTATGCACCTGTCACTACCCTCTCATCTCTGTGTGTTTGTACATCTGAACAGTCTCTCTAGCTTTGAGGAGGAGACTACATTAGCATTATTCTTTTTTTTTTATTTTTAAACTTTACAATATTGTATTAGTTTTGCCAAACATCGAAATGAATCCACCACAGGTATACCCGTGCTCCCCATCCTGAACCCTCCTCCCTCCTCCCTCCCCATACCTTCCCTCTGGGTCGTCCCAGTGCACCAGCCCCAAGCATCCAGTATCGTGCATCGAACCTGGACTGGTGACTTGTTTCATACATGATGTTATACATGTTTCAATGCCATTCTCCCAAATCTCCCCACCCTCTCCCTCTCCCACAGAGTCCATAAGACTGATCTATACATCAGTGTCTCTTTTGCTGTCTCGTACACAGGGTTATTGTTACCATCTTTCTAAATTCCATATATATGTGTTAGTATACTGTATTGGTGTTTTTCCTTCTGGCTTACTTCACTCTGTATAATAGGTTTCAGTTTCATCCACCTCATTAGAACTGATTCAAATGTATTCTTTTTAATGGCTGAGTAATACTCCATTGTGTATATGTACCACAGCTTTCTTATCCATTCATCTGCTGATGGGCATCTAGGTTGCTTCCATGTCCTGGCTATTATAAACAGTGCTGCGATGAACATTGGGGTACACGTGTCTCTTTCCCTTCTGGTTTCCACAGTGTGTATGCCCAGCAGTGGGATTGCTGGATCATAAGGCAGTTCTATTTCCAGTTTTTTAAGGAATCTCCACACTGTTCTCCATAGTGGCTGTACTAGTTTGCATTTCCACCAACAGTGTAAGAGGGTTCCCTTTTCTCCACACCCTCTCCAGCATTTATTGCTTGTAGACTTTTGGATCGCAGCCATTCTGACTGGTGTGAAATGTCTTGTAGAAGGGCTGAACTCACATCCTGCTCCAGGTTTCCTGCCATTGGATGTATCCTTGCACTAGGCTGGAGTAGGTAGCCTGTGTTCTTACAACAGCCTGTATTGTTTTACAGATTTCCCTGTGAAAATCTTATTTGTCTTCTACCAGACCACAAAGTCTTTGAGTAGAGGAATCGTGTCTTCTTTGGGTCACTTGTGCTTCACACAGTGCCTGGCATATTGTTGGTGTGTGATGAAAGTTTATCTGAAGTGAAATAAAATGTAGTTCTCTGTTCTGCAAGGTGGATAAGGGAGGATGGGTTATGGGAGAGAAAAACCCAAGAATAAGTCTTAGGATACACCAAACACATGAGACTGCAGAACTAGAAGCTCAAGAGGGAGGAATAAGGATGGTGTAAGTCTATTATCAGAGATAAAGGAATATTTAAAACTTTAATGACACAGTTTAAATGCAGGACAAAATAAATGTTTAAGAAGCCATAAAACTGTACTCAGAGATGTTTTGGTGCTGAGAACAATGTGTAATTAATCAACTATAATTTCCTAAGCACTTAAGATAGATTCAATAAAGGATAGAAATGGTATGGACTTAACAGATGCAGAAGATATTAGGAAGAGGTGGCAAGAATACACAGAACTGTACAAAAAGATCTTCACGACCCAGATAATCATGATAGTGTGATCACTCACCTAGAGCCAGACATCCTGGAATGTGAAGTCAAGTGGGCCTTAGGAAGCATCACTACAAAGCTAGTGGAGGTGAAAGAATTCCAGTTGAGCTATTTAAATCCTAAAAGATGATGCTCTGAAAGTGCTGCACTCGATATGCCAGCAAATTTGGAAAACTCAGCAGTGGCCACAGGACTGGAAAAGTTCAGTTTTCATTCCAATCCCAAAGAAAGGCAATGCCAAAGAATGCTCAAAATACTGCACAATTGCACTCATCTCACACGCTAGTAAAGTAATGCTCAAAATTCTCCAGGCCAGTCTTCAGCAATACGTGAACCATGAACTTCCAGATGTTCAAGCTGGTTTAGAAAAGGCAGAGGAACCAGAGATCAAATTGCCAACATTCGCTGGATCATTGAAAAAACAAGAGAGTTCCAGAAAAACATCTGTGTCTCCTTTATTGACTATGCCAAAGCCTTTGAATGTATGGATCACAACAAACTAGAAAATTCTGAAAGAGATGGGAATACCAGACCACCTGACCTGCCTCCTGAGAAATCTGTTTGCACGCCAAGAAGCAACAGTTAGAACTGGACCTAAAAAATCAGACTGGCTGCAAATAGGAAAAGGAGTACATCAAGACTGTATATTGTCTCCCTGCTTATATAACTTACATGCAGAGTACATCATGAGAAATGCTGGACTGGATGAAGCACAAGCTGGAATCAAGATTGCCGGGAGAAATAACAATAACCTCAGATATGCAGATGACACCACCCTTATGGCAGAAAGTGAATAACTAAAGAGCCTCTTGAAGAAAGTGAAAGAGAAGAGTGGGAAAGTTAGCTTAAAGATCAACATTCAGAAAACTAAGATCATGGCATCTGGTCCCATCAGTTCAGTTCAGTTCAGTCGCTCAGTTGTGTCCGACTCTGTGACCCATGAATTGCAGCAGCCAGGCCTCCCTGTCCATCACCAACTCCCAGAGTTCACTCAAACTCACATCCATTGAGACGATGATGCCATCCAGCCATCTCATCCTCTGTTGTCCCCTTCTCCTCTTGCCCCCAATCCCTCCCAGCATCAGAGTCTTTTCCAATGAGTCAACTCTTTGCATGAGGTGGCCAAAGTACTGGAGTTTCAGCTTTAGCATCATTCCTTCCAAAGAACACCCAGGACTGATCTCCTTTAGAATGGACTGGTTGGATCTCCTTGCAGTCCAAGGGACTCTCAAGAGTCTTCTCCAACACCACAGTTCAAAAGCATCAATTCTTTGGTACTCAGCTTTCTTCACAGTCCAACTCTCACATCCATACATGACTACCAGAAAAACCATAGCCTTGACTAGATGGACCTTTGTTGGCAAAGTAATGTCTCTGCTTTTGAATATGCTATTTAGGTTGGTCATAACTTTCCTTTCAAGGAGTAAGCGTCTTTTAATTTCATGGCTGCATTCACCATCTGCAGTGATTTTGGAGCCCCCAAAAATAAAGTCTGAAACTGTTTCCACTGTTTCCCCATCTATTTCCCATGAAGTGATGGGACCAGATGCCATGATCTTCATTTTCTGAATGTTGAGCTTTAAGCCAACTTTTTCACTCTCCTCTTTTACCTTCATCAAGAGGCTTTTGAGTCCCTCTTCACTTTCTGCCATAAGGGTGGTGTCATCTGCATATCTGAGGTTATTAATATTTCTCCCAGCAATCTTGATTCCAGCTCGTGCTTCTTCCAGCCCAGCATTTCTCATGATGTACTCTGCTTATAAGTTAAATAAGCAGGGTGACAATATACAGCCTTGACGTACTCCTTTTCCTATTTGGAACCAGGCTGTTGTTCCATGTCCAGTTCTAACTGTTGCTTCCCGACCTGCATATAGGTTTCTCAAGACGCCGGTCAGGTGGTCTGGTATTCCCATCTTTTTCAGAATTTTCCACAGTTTATTGTGATCCACACAGTCAAAGGCTTTGGCATAGTCAATAAAGCAGAAATAGATGTTTTTCTGGAACTCTCTTGCTTTATCAATGATCCAGCACATCACATGTTGGCAATTTGATCTCTGGTTCCTCTGCCTTTTCTAATACTAGCTTGAACATCTAGAAGTTCACGGTTCACGTATTGCTGAAGCCTGGCTTGGAGAATTTTGAGCATTACTTTACAGGCGTGTGAGATGAGTGCAATTGTGTGGTAGTTTGAGCATTCTTTGGCATTGCCTTTCTTTGGGATTGGAATGAAAACTGACCTTTTCTAATCCTGTGGCCACTGCTGAGTTTTCCAAATTTGCTGACATATTGAGTGCAGCACTTACACAGCATCATCTTTCAGGATTTAAAATAGCTCAACTGGAATTCCATCACCTCCACTAGCTTTGTTTGTAGTGATGCTTTCTAAGGCCCCCTTAACTTCACATTCCAGGATGTCTGGTTCTAGGTCAGTCATCACATCATTGTGATTATCTTGGTCATAAAGATCTTTTTTGTACAGTTCTTCTGTGTATTCTTGACACCTCCTCTTAATATCTTCTGCTTCTGTTAGGTCCATACCATTTCTGTCCTTTATCAAGCCCATCTTTACATGAAATGTTCCCTTGGTATCTCTAATTTTCTTGATGAGATCTCTAGTCTTTCCCATTCTGTTGTTTTCCTCTTTTCTTTGCATTGATCGCTGAGGAAGGGTTTCTTATCTCTTCTTGCTATTCTTTGGAACTCTGCATTCAGATGCTTATATCTTTACTTTTCTCTTTTGCTTTTTGCTTCTCTTCTTTTCACAGCTATTTGAAAGGCCTCCCCAAACAGCCATTTTGCTTTTTTGCATTTCTTTTCCATGGGGATGGTCTTCATCCCTGTCTCCTGTACAGTGTCACGAACCTCCATCCATAGTTCATCAGGCACTCTATCTATAAGATCTAGTCCCTTAAATCTATTTCTCACTTCAAGGCAAATAGATGGGGAAACAGTGGAAACAGTGGCTGACTATTTTTTTGGCTCCAAAATCACTGCAGATGGTGACTGTAGCCATGAAATTAAAAGACGCTTACTCCTTGGAAGGAAAGTTATGACCACCCTAGACAGCATATTAAAACGCAGAGACATTACTTTGCCAAGAAAGGTCTATCTAGTCAAGCCTATTGTTTTTCCTGTAGTCATGTATGGATGTGAGAGTTGGACTATAAAGAAAGCTGAGCACAGAAGAATTGATGCTTTTGAACTGTGGTGTTGGAGAACTCTTGAGAGTCCCTTGGACTGCAAGGCGATCCAACCAGTCCATCCTAAAGGAGATCAGTCCTGGGTGTTCATTGGAAGGACTGATGTGAAGAGCTGATTCATTTGCAAAGATCCTGATGCTGGGAAAGATTGAGGGCAGGAGGAGAAGGGGATGGCAGAGGATGAGATGGTTGGATGGCATCACCAACTCAGTGGACATGGGTTTGGGTAGACTCCGGGAGTGGGTGATGGACAGGGAGACCTGGTGTTCTGCACTTCATGGGGTCTCAAAGAGTTGGACGTGACTGAGCGACTGAACTGAACTGAACTAGTATGGTCATAGCATTATGCTATACACAGAAAAAGTACAGATTGAAAAAAATAGAAAAATCCTGGCTTCTAGGAGATTATAACCTTCCTTGAGAAATGAAATCAATAAATAAGAAATCATTAGAAAATCAGGAAAAGTAGTATTCAATTAACTACTAAATTATCTAGTGTGGATTAAATACCTCCTTTACTTATTTAGTGATATCAATGAATCCTATGCATATTTTCTTGTGTCAGGTACTCACCTAGAAAAGGAGATGTGGTGAATTCAGGGAGGTGTTGTGAAGCCTTTGTATTTTGTTTGTGTTAATGTCTGTTGAGTCTATTAAGGGGGAGTTCAGACACCTACTGCTGCCGAGAAAGAGCCAGACATAAGGTCTAGATGGGTTTTGTTGGATACATACAACAGAATATATCTCAGTTACCATGAATATCTAAAGAGTTAGGAATTGTAGAATTTTTGGATTTTATTTTTCTCTTTACATCAAGGTGTTCCTCAACAATTTTATTGATCATCAATATTTGTAATCCAGAATAAGCTGACAATTCAGTCTTAGAGCACTATCTTAAATCCATCAGCTGTCTTAGAAACCCCTGAATTCAAACAGCTGCCTACAAGATGTTTGCTGTCTGGATAATTTGCGATCTGGGGCATCAGTCTCAATTCCGGAGATTTACCCAGTTCATTTCTGAATTGATTTTCCTCCATGTTTCATTCGGGAAAAGTACATAAGAATTGTTGTGCCGTGATGAATCTAAATGTATGATCAAATCCAGCTCCAGGGCTACGTTAAGTCACTACTCAGCAGGATATGGCAACTGTGTGGAATGCCAATATAATGAAACACTGATTATAGGAAATAAATTTTAAAGGCTGTACATTTCTAAATCAGGAGGAGCCACTTTTACTGCTCTGAATGTTCTTCTAGGTGACAGTCGATGGGATTCCAAAAATGAAACGACAAAAAACTTCACTTTGGAATTCTATATATTGAATCATGATTTACAGAATGGCCCATCTTTTTGAAGAGAAGTAAATCCAGCCTTGTAGTTTATAGCCACAAACTTTTCCCCCAAAGTAATGTAATTGTAGTTTGGAAGAAATCAAAGAGAAAAGGAATATATTAAACAGAGTCTACTTATTTAGCTTCCCCTGGTCCTCCAGCAAAAGTAGGTAAGAATGTTTTTAAGCCCATCCTTACCCCACTAGCCTCGTTCAGGAATAGATTGATTCAAACCTTCCAAATTCTTCTCTCTTAAGCCCGGTCCAGGAGTTCAAATAAAAGAAATTTCTTGAATCGTATGAGCAGAGAACTATAAAACCAACAGTGTTTGCAGATTAAGCTCAACTCTTCTTTCAAGTTTGTTCAATAAAAAATTGTAATAGCATAATTATCAAGACCTCCTATATTCTGCTATAACAGTTTTTAAAATGTCTCAGCTTAATTCAACCTGGGAGCTTTGCTACAAGCCGAGGTCAACTAACAGGATGTAAAACCAAGAGTGAAGCACAGTCAGGGCAAATACAATGATCCATCAAAAGAGGTGTGAGCCTCTAGGCAGCTCCAAGATGCTGTGCACAGCTTATTTCTACATCACACAGCCCTAACCTATCTAGCAAATAGGAAAACGGCAGTAAAAAACCCAACAGTCCAAATTTATGTGCAGAGCACAAATTTTCTTTTTTTGTTGTTATTTTTGTCATTGTTAATTAAGGAATAAATTATACAAGAAATCCTCAGATCTGAAGTATACAGATTGTGAATTTCAGTTTTTACATTTTGATAATTTTTTTATAGCCATATAACTACCACTCCAATCAAAATTATTCTAAAAAGTTCTATCATTGTCTTTTGATTTAATCCTCCCTCCAGGCAATCGTGTGTGTGTGTATATACATTATATATTCTGGATATAAATCTTTGTCACTTATAGGTATTTATGATACTTTTCTCTCCATTGTTGGCTTATGTATTTTTAAATGGTGCCTTTAAAAAGTGTTTAATCACTATGAACAAAGCTAGTACAGGTGATGGAATTCCAATTGAGCTATTTCAAAATCTTAAAAGATGATGCTGTGAAAGTGCTGCACTTAATATGCCAGCAAATCTGGAAAACTCAGCAGTGGCCACAGGACTGGAAAAGGTCAGTTTTCATTCCAATCCCAAAGAAAGGCAATGCCAAAGAATGTTCAAGCTACCACACAATTGCATTCATCTCACATGCTAGCAAAGTAATGCTCAAAATTCTCCAAGCCAGGCTTCAGCAATACATGAACTGTGAACTTCCAGATGCTCAAGCTGGATTTAGAAAAGGCAGAGGAACCAGAGATCAAATTGCCAACATTCACTGTATCATTGATAAAGCAAGAGAGTTCCAGAAAAACATCTACTTTGCTTTATTGACTACACTAAAGCCTTTGACTGTGTGGATCACAACAAACTGGAAAATTCTGAAAGAGATGGGAATACCAGACCACCTGACCTGCCTCCTGAGAAATCTGTATGCAGGTCAAGAAGCAACAGTTAGAACTGGACATGAAACAACAGACTGGTTCCAAATCAGGGAAGGAGTATGTCAAGGCTGTATATTGTCACCCTGCTTATTTAACTTATATGCAGTGTACATCATGAGAAACGCTGGGCTGGAAGAAGCACAAGCTGGAATCAAGATTGCCAGGAGAAATATCAATAACCTCGGATATGCAGATGACACCACCCTTATGGCAGAATGTGAGATCTAAAGAACCTCTTGATGAAAGTGAAAGAGAAGAGTGAAAACGTTGGCTTAAAACTCAACATTCAGAAAAAAACGAAAATCATGGCATCTGGTCCCACCACTTCATGGGAAATAGATGGGGAAACAGTGGAAACAGTGAGAGACTTTATTTTCTTGGGCTCCAAAATCACTGCAGATGGTGATTGCAGCCATGAAATTAAAAGACACTTGCTCCTTGGAAGAAAAGCTATAACCAACATAGACTGCATATTAAAAAGCAAAGACATTACTCGCCAACAAAGTCCGTCTAGTCAAAGCTATGGTTTTTCCAGCAGTCACGTATGGATGTGAGAGTTGGACTATAAAGAAAGCTGAGCACCGAAGTATTGATGCTTTTGAACTGTGGTGTTGGAGAAGACTCTTGAGAGTCCCTTGGACTGCAAGGAGAGCCAACCAATCTTAAAGGAAGTTAGTCCTAAATATTCATTGGAAGGACTGATGCTGAAGCTGAAACTCCAGTACCTGATGCGAAGAATTGACTCTTTGGAAAAGACCCTGATGCTGGGAAAGATTGAAGGTGGGAGGAGAAGGGAATGACAGAGGATGAGATGGTTGGATGGCATCATCAACGTGATGGATGAGTTTGAGTAGGCTCTGGTAGTTGGTGATGAACAGGGAAGCCTGGTGTGCTGCAGTCCATGGAGTCACAGAAAGTCAGACACAACTGAGTGACTGAACTGAACTGAATAGCTGATTAACAATGTTGTGATAGTTTCAGGTGAATAGCATAGGGACTCAGTCATACATACGTATGTATTCTTTCTCCCTCAGGTGGCAAATAGACGGAGAAAAATGGAAAAGGTGACTGGCTTTATTTTCTTGGGCTCCAAAGTCACTGTGGACATTAACTACAGCCATAAAATTAAAAGATGCTTGCTCTTTGGAAGAAAAGCTATGATCAACTTAGACAACATATTAAAAAGCAGAGACATTACTTTGCTGACAAAGGTCTTTATAGTAAAAGCTGTGGTTTTTATGATTTATCCATATATGACTACTGTATTCTGTAGTCATGTATGGATGTGAGAGCTGGACCATAAGGAAGATTGAGCACTGAAGAATTGATGCTTTTGAACTGTGATGATGAAGACTCTTGAGAGTCCCTTGAACAGCCAGGAGATAAAGCCAGTCAATCCTAAAGGAAATTAACCCTGAATATTCATTGCAAGGACTGATGCTGAGGCTGAAGCTCCAATACTTTGAACTCCTGATGCCAAGAGGGGCTCATTGGAAAAAAAAACAATGCTGGGAAAGATTCAAGGCAGGAGGAGAAGGGGGCAACAGAGAAATGAGATGGTTGGATGGCATCATCAACTCAATGAACAAGAGTCTGAGCAAACTCTGGGAGATAGTGAAGGACAGGGAAGCCTGGCATGCTGCAGTCCTTGAGGTTGCAAAGCACTGGACACAGCTGAGTAACTGAACAACAAATTCTCCCTAACACTCCCTTCCCATCCAGGCTGCCACATCACATAAAAATACCAAGTTCTTCAAGGACCATTTATTGAAATGCCTCTCCTTTGTCCATTGAATTATCTTGGTGCCTTTGTGAAAAATCAGTTGATAGTAAATGTTTGGATATATCTCTGAACTCTCTCGTTTCATTATTGTTTGGCCCTTACCACAATACCGCACTAGCTTGATTGTCTTAGGTTTATAATTAGTTTCAAAATCAGCTAATGTAAGATCTCTAACATTGTTGCTCTTTTTCAAGCTGTTTTATTTATTCTTTGTCCTTTGTATTTCCATATGAATTTCATAATCAGTTTATGCATTTCTATAAATTGCCTGCTGAGTTTTGAGTCAGACCACATTGATCCAGTATGAATCAGTTTGAGGGGAATGGGGCATCTTAAATATAGTGAATTTTCCAATCCCAAGTGACCATGTCTTTCCATTTCTTTAAGACTATTACACTTCCCTAGGCAATATTTGATAGTTTTCTGGGTAGAGTTCTTCCAATCATGTATTAGATTCATTCTCTGACATTTGAAGCATTTTATTCTAATAAAAATGTTTTCAAATTTCATTTTCTTGTTATTTATTTTTATTGAAGTATAGGTGATTTACAGTGTTGTGCTGATTTCTACTGTACAGCAGAATGAGTCCGTTATTCATGTATATATATTATTATATTCTTTCCCATTATGGTTTACCATAGGGTATTGAATATATTTCCCTGTGTTATACAACAGGACCTTGTTATTTATCCATTCTATATGTAATATCTTACATCTACTAACCCCGACCTCCTGCTCTGTGTCTCTCCCAATCCCCTTCCCCTTGGCAATCACAGGTCTGTTCTCTGTGTCTATGATTCTGTTTCTGTTTTATAGATAGGTTCATTTCTGTCATAGTTTGTGAGTGATAGTTGCTCAGTCACGCTGACTCTTGGCAACCCCATGGACAGTAGCCTGCCAGGATCCTCTGTCCCTAGAATTCTCCAGGCAAGATTACTGGAGTGGGTTGCCATTTCCTTCTCCAGGGGATCTTCCCGACCCATGTATTCTGCATTGCAGGAGAGTCTTTACCATATGAGCCACCAGGGAAGCCTACTATTAAGAGACATTTCTAAGTATAAAGACAGGTCAACTTAAAAAGTAACAGCAGATACATGCTTGACTTTATCTTATAATCTATAGACAATATATTAGAATATGTAATGAATCCATACACCTTTTCCAAAGGCATACCCAAAACAGAAGTAACAATAAAGTTATAAATGATAGTCATCAGATGAAGTAATTTAGATGCAGCTTTTCTCTCTCGAAGAGATGGGGACTGGGCAAGTGGTCAGGAAGGAAATACAACGTGCTTTTAACTTTGTTTGAAAAATAGTCTTCAGTTCCACATTGCTGAACATAATTCTGTTTTTGCCAAATAAATCCTCTACTTCAAATTACTGTCCAAATGCTTTAGTAAAACTCTGCTTCTGGCCTTTGTTTTGGAATCTGTTACTTTCGTTGCCACCTCCTGATTGCCATCCTCTGAAGCTTCTACTTCTTTCCCGCTGTCCCCTGACATCTTGGTTGCCCTCGTGCTGTCCCCTGAAGCCTCAATTGTCTTCCCACTGTCCTTGGAAGTTACGATATCCTTCCTGTGGACCTTCTAGCTCTGGTTGCTCTGTGGCCACAGAAAGCTGCCAGTGCCGTGAATCATGTCACTTTTCCTGTGTCATAGTTTAGATTCCACATATAAGTGATATTATATAGTATTTGTCATTCTCTTTCTGACTTACTTCATTTAGTATGGTAATCTCTAGTTACATCCATGATACTACAGATGGCATTATTTTATTCTTTTTTATGGCTGAGCACTATTCCATTGTATATATGTACCACATCTTCTTTACCATTCATCTGTCAGTGGACAATTAGCTTGCTTATATGTCTTGGATATTGTGAGTAGTGCTTCTATGAACATAGGAGTGCATGTATTTTTTTTTTAATTGAAGTTTTGTCTGGATATATGATCAGGAGTAGGATTGTTGGATCATATGGTAATTCTATTTTTAGTTTTTGCCCATGCTATGGAGCTTACAGGATCTTAGCTCCCTTGGCAGTGAAAGCACAGAGCCCTAACCACTGGACTGCCTGGGAATTCCCTATTTTTAGTTTTCTGAGGAACCTCTATACTGTTTTCTGTAGTGGCTGTACCCACTTACATTCCCACCAACATTGTAGTTGTGGGTTTCCTTTCTCCACACCCTCTCCAGCATTTATTATTTGTTGACTTAATAACGCCCACCCTGACCAGTGTGAGGTGATACCTCATTGTCGGTCTGATTTGCATTTCTCTAACAATTAGCAATGTTGAGTGTCACTTCATGTGCCAGTTGGCCATCTGTATATCTTCTTTGGAGAAATGTCTATTTAGGTCTTCTGCCCATTACTCTTGCCTGGAAAATCCCATGGATGGAGGAGCCTGAAAGGCTGCTGTCCATGGGGTCGCGAAGAGTTGGACACGACTGAGCAACTTAACTTTCATTTTTCACTTTCATTCATTGGAGAAGGAAATGGCAACCCACTCCACTGTTCTTGCCTGGAGAATCCCAGGAATGGGGGAGCCTGGTGGGCTGCTGTCTATGGGGTCGCACAGAGTCGGACACGACTGAAGCGACTTAGCAGCAGCAGCAGCCCATTTTTTGACTGGGTTGTTTTTTGGTTTTGAGTTTTATGAGCTGTTTGTATATTTTGGAAATTAAGCCATTGTTGATCGTATTGTTTTCAGATATTTTCTCCCATTCTACAGGTTGTCTTTGTTTTCTTTATGGTTTCCTTTACTGTGCAAAAGCTTATAAGCTTGATTAGGTCTCATTTGTTTATTCTTATTTTTATTTCTATTGCCTTGGGAGACTGATCTAAGAAAACATTGGTGTGATTTATGTCAGAGAAAGTTTTGCCTATGATCTCTTCTAAGAGTTTTATTGTGTCATGTCTTGTAATTAAGTCTTTAAACCTTTTTGAGTTTATTTTTGTGTGTGGTGAGAGTATTCTCACTTCATTGATTTACACCCAGCTGTTCAACTTCCCCATTTGTAAATGAAGATTATTTTGTCCTTTTCAATTTTTATGCCATTTTTTCTTGTTTATTGAACTGGTTTAGATTTTCAGCACACTAATAAGAGTAACACTGCTTAATTTAATTTTATAACAAAAGCCAGAACAATTTTGATAACTGAAGATCTAACTTTTTGAGTAAATCATAATGCTACCAGTGATACACAATAGTTCCTGTTTCCTTAAATACTTTCTAGAACTGAATGCTACCATGATTTAAAGCATTTATCAATCTTATAAATGAGAAATGGTACCTTTCATGCTTCAAATTAATATTTATATGGTATAAAATAAGAAACATAATTTTACTAATATATCATATAGAACATTCAATAGCTTTTTCCTTTATTACTAGTACTCAGAAATGGAAAAATAGAAAGCTCAATAACAATTTCTAACCCTTTAATTGCTTAGAAATACATTTAATAGAGTCTATATGAGAGAAATTATTAAATATAAACAAATACAAAGTAAGACAGTATTAAGCGAAATTGCATTCCACTGTGAATCTTAATGCTTTTATTGTGTTTTGTTTGGGGAACTAGATTAAATTATTTTAAAGTTTAGATGATGGAATAAAGTTCTGAGAATAGTACAAACAATGAAAAAAAAATACTAAAAAGATGAGCTTATCTTTCAGCTATTAAAATTTTCTATAAAGCCACAATCACAGTACTGAGATAGGTTACAATATCCACTGAGATAGGTTACAATATCCAAAAATGTAAGCAAGAATCACATGGAATGATCAAAATTAACATTTTTAGCTCAATGAGATTTTTGGAAAAAAACAAAACAAAACAGTGTTGGCATAGACCGTTCTTTATCTGGAAGAAGATGGAACTAGTTCAACCTGTATTTTCCACACAAATGCATTTGATATATAGTAATTAGGGAAACAGTGGAAACAGTGTGAGACTTTATTTTTTTGGGCTCTAAAATCACTGCAGATGGTGACTGCAGCCATGAAATTAAGACGCTTGCTCCTTGGAAGGAAAGTTATGACCAACCTAGATAGCATATTCAAAAGCACAGATATTACTTTGCCAACAAAGGTCCGTCTAGTCAAGGCTATGGTTTTTCCAGTGGTCATGTATCGATGAGCGCCGAAGAATTGATGCTTTTGAACTGTGGTGTTGGAGAAGACTCTTGAGAGTCCCTTGGACTGCAAGGAGATCCAACCAGTCCATTCTGAAGGAGATCAGCCCTGGGATTTCTTTGGAAGGAATGATGCTAAAGCTGAAAGTCCAGTACTTTGGCCACCTCATGTGAAGAGTTGACTCATTGGAAAAGACTCTGATGCTGGGAGGGATTGGGGGCAGGAGGAGAAGGGGACGACAGAGGATGAGATGGCTGGATGGCATCACTGACTCGATGGACATGAGTCTGAGTGAACTCCGGGAGTTGGTGATGGACAGGGAGGCCTGGCATGCTGCGATTCATGGGGTCGCAAATAGTCGGACATTACTGAGTGACTGAACTGAACTGAATATGAATATCCAAAATAGTGGGAGAATATATAGGTGAATGTCTACATGATTTTCTATAGGAGGCTTCCTTAAGCAAAATAGGAATTTCAGAAGCCATAAAGTAAATAAATATGTTGTCCAGAGTATGTTTAAATTTGATAAATAATTAATGCTAAAGTATAAGTAACAAACTTCATTCTAATTGCTAATATATTTGTATATAATGGACATTTTTAAACATAAAAGACAAGGAAGAATATTGACACTTATGACTGAAGGTAAGTTATTAGAGTAAACATAAAAATATCTTCTATACAGAGATAATGGGAAACACATACGAAAAAGAAATGTGTAAATGGTTTAAATAGGCAATTCACTGAAACAGAAATCCAAAAGGGGGATGTGTATATAGTTCTTTCGGAGAAGGCAATGGCACCCCACTCCAGTACTCTTGCCTGGAAAATCCCATGGACAGAGGGGCCTGGTAGGCTGCAGTCCATGGAGTCGCTGAAGATCGGGCACAACTGAGCGACTTTGCTTTCACTTTTCACTTTCATGCATGGAGAAGGAAATGGCAACCCACTCCAGTGTTCTTGCCTGGGGAATCCCAAGGACGGCGGAGCCTGGTGGGCTGCCGTCTATGGGGTCACACAGAGTCAGAGATGACTGAAGCGACTTAGCAGCAGCAGCAGCATGTAGTTCTTTTATTTAAAGGAAGTCACTATTCCCTTTATAAAATTCATGGCTAATCATAACAAAGTGTATAGGCAATGAAGATAAGTACTTAAAAAGGAAGAAAAAAATCCCAAATTTCATCATCTGGAAATAATAGATAGTAATCCTAGTTCAATGAAATTCTAGACATTATTCTTTGCATCTCTACAGATAAAAAAATGAATGGCTTGATAGGTTGATAGAATGCTTTTATGTAACATATATATTTTTTAAGGGGCTTCCCCAGTGGCTCAGTGGTAAAGAATCTGCCTGCAATGTAGGAGATGCAGATTTGATCCCTGGGTTGGGAAGATCCCCTGGAGGAGGGCATGGCAACCCACTCCAGTATTGTTGCCTGGAAAATCCCATTGTCAGAGGAGCTGGTAGACTATGGTCCATAGGGTCACAAAGACTCAGATATGACTGAGTTCTTACACACACACACACACACACACTTTGGTAGTCATATTGAATTCCTCTTTACTCGAACTTAATTTAAAAAAAAAGCATACTGAAATAAAATCAAAACCATTGCTGGACTTCATATATCGCTCTTTTTCCAAAGAAAATATTTCTTTCAACATCATAAGGTTGGGTTACGTTTTTGGAAAATAGTAAAAGGCTGGCATTAGTTTTAAAACTACGTTTTTCCATTATAAAGAATATTTTTACTTGCATTGTAAAAATAGAAAAATAAGTCTTACACTTTTCACATTTCTTGCTTCTTCCAGATTAAATTATTTTTATGCTGCCAAATTCAAAATCATTTAAAACTCTCTTCTACAACAGTTACAGAATTGTCTGAATTTGTTCTATATTTAAGTCTGCCCATTATTAACTCTTTACTAATGGTTCCTTATTTCTGAGCCCTTTGTTTTAATCTTTTCTAGATTTCAAGTGAAATTTCCAAGAAGAGTTCAAGGGTGCTGTATTTCCTGTTTTCTTCCATTTAAAAAATGCATATGGGCATTTCATTTTTCATGAAATTGAGGTATTGCCCTTTTATTTGCTGGCGTTAAATATTTCTGAGCACAAGCTTGCCTGAACTTCTCCCATTGTGTCAAGGATTTTTGTGGCTGGTTGAGTGCATTTTTTCTTTATTGTTGATGCTAAATTACTTTATCAGATCTCAACTCATCATTGAGTATCTTTTCACATTTTCCTGGAATTTACTGTACCTTATCAATTTGCTGAATCAGTTCTTTCTTCATTAAATAAATTTTCTTCATTTAGAATTTCAGAAACTAATTTTTTCCCTGTTTGTATTTGTAAAATTCTCTTCTTCAGTGACACTGTTGGCTCATCTTTCTGTGTCCATGGCTTTTCTTTATTGGCTTTAAAATATCTTCCTACTCCTTCATCTTTTCTCCTTTTTCGTCTGGTGTTCACTCTGATTATTTCTAATCTTTCCTTTTCACCATTATTTTCAGTTTTATTGCCATTTGTTTCTTGCTGTTTCTCTTTTACTGATTATTTATATATGAGTATTTGTTCTTTCTGACCGCAATCCCCCTAAATAATCTCATGTTGTTTGTTTTCTTAAACTGGACCCATATCCATAGTAAGATGATCTACAGATTGAAATTCACGTGAGGAATTTTCTTCTGTTCCTTTAGATATTTTCTTCTAGGCTAGGATTTTGTTTATTTCTGTTGTGTTCCTTCCTTTCTATCATTTTTCTTCTGAAGTATTTTGCATGTTTGTTACGTCTTCCCACCATCTGTCTTTGAAGCCAAGTTTTCTTTCCAGAATAGCTAACTTCCAATGTTGGAGGTAGTGGAGGAGAGGATTAAACACACTGTCCTGATGTTTTGTTCTTTCTATCATGTATCTTGCAGGAATAACTGGAAAGATGAATTTTATTACTTCCTTACTTAATGTTGAAAAATTTCAGAAGCTGCAACTTCTCAGCAGACACAGATAATTGCTAATTTCCCTCAGACAGTAAAGCCTAACTTGATTCATGGAAAACAAGCAAGGCCATAGTTTGAGTAGTAGAGGGGAAATGACATGGCTTTTAAATCAAGACCGGGGATTAAATTCTCCTGATGTAAATGACCTTGTTGTTCAGTTGCTAAGTCATGTCCAACTCTTTGCAGCCCCATGGACTGCAGCATGCCAGGCCTCCTGTCCTTCACTATCTCCCAGAGTTTGCTCAAATTCTTGTCCATTGAGTTGGTGATTTTAATCCAATCATATCCACTCTCATTCCCTTCTCCTTCTGCCCTCAATCTTTCCCATCATCAGGGTCTTTTCCAGTAAGTCGGCTTTTTGCATCAAGTGGCCAAAGTATTGGAGCTTTAGCTTCAGCATCAGTCCTTCCAATGAATATTCAGGGTTGGTTTCCTTTAGGATTGACTGGCCATCTTTGCATGAAATGTTCCCTTGGTATGTCCAATTTTCTTGATATTTCTAGTCTTTCCCATTCTATTGTTTTTCTTCTATTTCTTTGCATTGTTCACTTAAGAAGGCTTTCTTATCTCTCCTTGCTATTCTCTGGAACTCTGCATTCAATTGAATCTATCTTTTCCTTGGACACGTTAATGAAACTCAGCAGTGGCCACAGGACTGGAAAAGGTCAGTTTTCATTCCAATCCCAAAGAAAGGCAATGCCAAAGAATGCTCAAACTACCGCACAATTGCACTCATCTCACACGCTAGTAAAGTAATGCTCAAAATTCTCCAAGCCAGGCTTCACCAATATGTGAACCATGAACTTTCTGATGTTCAAAGCTGGTTTTAGAAAAGGCAGAGGAACCAGAGATCAAATTGCCAACATCTGCTGGATCATAGAAAAAGCAAGAGAGTTCCAGAAAAACATCTATTTCTGCTTTATTGACTATGCCAAAGCCTTTGACTGTGTGGATCACAAGAAACTGTGGGAAATTCTGAAAGAGATGGGAATCCCAGACCACCTGATCTGCCTCTTGAGAAATTTGTATGCAGGTCAGGAAGCAACAGTTAGAACTGGACATGGAACAACAGACTGGTTCCAACTAGGAAAAGGAGTTCGTCAAGGCTGTATATTGTCACCCTGTTTATTTAACTTACATGCAGAATACATCATGAGAAACGCTGGACTGGAAGAAACCACAAGCTGGAATCAAGATTGCCGGGAGAAATATCAATAACCTCAGATATGCAGATGACACCATCCTTATGGCAGAAAGTGAAGAGGAACTCAAAAGCCTCTTGATGAAAGTGAAAGTGGAGAGTGAAAAAGTTGGCTTAAAGCTCAACATTCAGAAAACGAAAATCATGGCATCCGGTCCCACCACTTCATGGGAAATAGATGAGGAAACAGTGGAAACAGTGCCAGACTTTATTTTTGGGGGCTCCAAAATCACTGCAGATGGTGACTGCAGCCATGAAATTAAAAGATGCTTACTCCTTGGAAGGAAAGTTATGACCAACCTAAATAGCATATTCAAAAGCAGAGACATTACTTTGCCAACAAAGGTTCATCTAGTCAAGGCTATGGTTTTTCCAATGGTCATGTATGGATGTGAGAGTTGGACTGTGAAGAAGGCTGAGCGCTGAAGAATTGATGCATTTGAACTGTGGTTTTGGAGAAGACTCTTGAGAGTCCCTTGGACTGCAAGGAAATCCAGCCAGTCCATTCTGAAGGAGATCAGCCCTGGGATTTCTTTGGAAGGAATGAGGCTGAGGCTGAAACTCCAGTACTTTGGCCACCTCATGTGAAGAGTTGACTCATTGGAAAAGACTCTGATGCTGGGAGGGATTGGGGACAGGAGGAGAAGGGGACGACAGAGGATGAGATGGCTGGATGGCATCACTGACTCGATGGACGTGAGTCTGAGTGAATTCCGGGAGTTGGTGATGGACAGGGAGGCCTGGCGTGCTGCGATTCATGGGGTCGCAAAGAGTCAGACATGACTGAGCGACTGATCTGATCTGATCTGATGAGCCTCAGTTTCCTAAACCATAAAATGGGAATAAGAAAACTACTTCAAAACTTTTTTTCAAAGATTAAATGGGATGAAATGCCTGCAACATATTCAATAAAAATGAAATCCCTCTCCCTTCACAAACCACTATTAATTCACTAATTTAATCAATTGACACTTATTGAGCCTAGTACTCTATACCAGGGACTCTGCTTGACATTGACGATGTAGTGACAGAAAAGGGGCCCTGCCCTCATGGAGCTTGTGGTCTAGGAAGAAAGAATGATAGTTAATGAGCAATTAAGTAAGAAAATTTATATAATGGAAGCATAAATTGGTGGCATGATGGCATGTTATGTAACAATTTAACTACAATGCAAGTCTTTTCTTTTTTAAAATCTTATCTGAAGAAGCATTATATAACCAAATGGGATCATTCATTGATTAATATGTTCATATTGTGTATCAAATTTATTTTGAATATCTTACACTGCCAAAGCTCTATGAAAACATTTACCTTTGGCACATTTGCAGCTGTATGCTGTGTTGTACTGAGTCGCTCAGTTGTGTCTGACTCTTTGCAACCCCATGGACTGAAGTCTGCCAGGCTGCTCTGTCCAAGGGGATTCTCCAGGCAAGAATACTAGAATGTGTTGCCATGCCCTCTTCCAGGGGATCTTCCCAACCCAGGGGTCGAACCCAGGTCTCCCACATTGCAGGCAGATTCTTTATCATCTGAGCCACCAGAGAAGCTCTTGAAGCTGTATACATATTATCAAAAGACAGGGAAATATATTTTTCATTTTTTTCTTCCCATTGTTCTTTTCCTAGACATATACTGCTTTTAGAACTAAAACTTACTATTCTTTAAGTGCTAAATACGTGCCAGACATTTTAAAATTAGTTAATTAATTTAGTTTTATTGACCTAACATTGGTTTATAACATTGTAAAAGTTGCATGTGGGCAGCATTATATTTTAGTTTCTGTTTGTACTACAGCATGCTCACCACCAAAAGTTTAGTTTTTATCTGTCACCATACGGTTGATCCTGTTTACCCATTTGCCTTCCCCTTACCTCTTTTTTCCAGTAACTGCTACTCTGTTCTCTGTATCTTCTGTCCAGTTTCTTCATTTATTTTGTTTTTTAATATTCCATGTATAAATTAAATCTTACAGTATTTGTCTTTGTTCATGTGACTTGCTCACTTAGCATAAAACCCTCAGGGTCCATCCATGTCATCACAAATGGCAAGATTTCATCTTTTTATGGTGAGTAGTATTCCGTTGCGTGTGTGTACACACACACACACAACACGTCTTTATCTACTCATCCATTTGTGGACACGGGTTGTTTCCATATCTTGGCTTGCAGACAGTGCTATAATGAGCAAAGGGGCACATATATCTTTTCAAATTAGTGTTTTCATATTCTTCAGATAAATACCCAAAAGTGGAACAGCTGGATAACATGCTGGTTCTATTTTTAATATTTTTAAGGAGTCATTATATTTTTTTCCATAGAGGCTGCACCAATTTATATTCCCATCATTAACGTAAAGGGTTTTCTTTCTCCTCATTCTCTCTAACACTTGTTATTTCTTGCTTTTTTGATAATAGCAGTTCCAAAGGACATGCAGTCATATTTCACCAATTGTCAGGGAAATGCAACTTAAAACCACAATGAGATATCACCTCACACCTTTTATTATGCCAGACATTTTAAATACATCTTCTGTGACCCCCAGAAGCAACTCTTTATGGTAGAAATTATCTCTATTTTAAGAGTGTACTGAAGCTCAGAAAGTTAAATACTATGCTGCCTGTCATTCAGCTGTCACAGTGTCACTAAACTGGTAAGCTGACCATCACTCAGGATGGTCCCTATCGAGCTGAACATAAAACTTTTGGTTGCTGGCTTGTGAGAATGTCCGGGAGTTAGTACCATGAAGAATGGGGTAGTCTTGGGCTTCAGACAACATGGATTTACCATTTGGTGATTAATCTCTGTAAGCCATACTTTCTTGTCTTATTATTCCAACTCAAGGGTAAACATTTTTCTAGGTCAAGTCTAGTGTCTAACAATATTTTATATTTTGATGTAATTATGAGTGCTATAGAACACAGACCTTTATGTACAATAGACAACTAAGAAATTTTTGCTGACTGAATGATAAAGGGATAAGAAATGTGTACTCAACTCCACGGTACTTATTTTATATATACCAAAATGCTTATATCTGAAAAATACAGAATTTGCTTATTGTCTAAATGTTGATTAAAATGAGTAATCTTTTTTTTTTAATTTTACATCAGTACTTTTACAGAAACAATTACTCTCAAAAGTATGGAAAATTTTTATTTCTTGTTGATGCTTTCTCTGAACAAGTTTTTCCTTTTGGCTTTGAAGTTAGCCCTAATGAAAATAATTGTAATCAAATAAAACGTGATGATTTCAGATAGCCCACTTTCCTTCTCTATATGATGACTGGTTATTTAAACAGGGGCTGGTGATACAAATATTTTTGAGAGAAATAAATTTATAGTTGATCTCAATAAGTTGAAGCCAGTATCAGTCATACCCAATTCTGGCTATTTCTCATCAATAAGAATAATAAATGAAGTTTCATGGTAAAATTACTGGACAGAGACTTTTATAGTAAAATCAATGAATAAAAACTTTTAAAAATAAAGTCACTGACGATACCCAGTCATGTTGTCACATTAGCCTATAACCATTTGCTGTTATTCTTTGTTAAAGAAATGAGTGATACAAGTCCCTGTCATACACAGTGTTGTTCCAGACTTAGCAATCCTTCTGTAGCCTTTCATTGTCCCCAGGATCCTGGTGCTTTTTCTTTTTTAAACCAGTACTTACAGTGCCTTTTTTGTGACAAAAATGCAATTGAAAATGCTCAAGCTGTAAAGCCCAATAGATAATGGTTTAAATTCTAGTTCATCTTTGCCAGACATGTGATCTCAGGCAAATTCTGTTAAAGTAGAATAGAATCTGAATGGTACTTCCTTGCTTTTAAGTTAGGAATACTAATACCTGGGATTTCCCAGGTAGCACAGTGGTTAAAAAAAAAAAAAATTCCTCCAGGAGACACTGGAAACAGGAGTTTGGTCTCTGGGTCAGGAAGTTCCCCTGGAGAAGGCAATGGCAACCCACTCCAGTTCTCTTGCCTGGGAAGTCCCATGGACAGAGGAACATTGCAGGCTACAGTCTATGGGATCGCAAAGCCAGATAGGACTAAGTGAGCACACACTAACACCTACTTCATAGAGCTGTTCTGAGGATTCAAGAGATTACATACAGAGAGCCTTACAGCTCCTAGCACATAATGGGTATGAAAAACTGTAGCTTTCCTCCTCTTTTTTCTTTTTCCTCCCTCTCAAGACAATATAATATTAAGTGAGAGTATTCATACTTCTGCTTTCTAAGGATCATGTTGTGATTATGGCTTGGATTTGACTAAAACAATGCTGACATTCTGAAAGGGACATGGTACTTTCAAATATAACTGTGGCCTTTCAGACAAAGGTTAAAATATAAATAATGAGGCCCTTGGAGGAATACAGCAAGACTGACAACTGATGCAAAACTTTTTTATTATGTTTGAGTCTTAAAAGCACAAAGCTCATTTTTAATGCAGTCTTTAAAACCACCATCATATTACACATTGATCTGCTAGCAATTGAAAACATTCCTCTATCCCACCCTTTAGTTTCTGGGCCCATCAAAAAATAAAATAGAAATTTATAAAACATGAAGAATAAAATAGGCAAAGACTTATTTCCTGTATATTTCATTTAGGAGAGGTTTATTGAGATGTTACTCAATGCCATATTCTGTTCAGGGATTTGGAAATAAATCTGTGACCTCATGGAGCTCATATTCTAATAGGGGAAACAAACATAAGTAACAAGTCAATCTTAGTGTATAAAGAGGTGACATATTAAGAAGAGATGGCAAGAATACACAGAAGAACTGTACAAAAAAGATCTTCATGACCCAGATAATCACGATGGTGTGATCACTCACCTAGAGCCAGACATTCTGGAATGTGAAGTCAAGTTGGCCTTAGAAAGCATCACTACGAACAAAGCTAGTGGAGGTGATGGAATTCCAGTTGAGCTATTCCAAATCCTGAAAGATGATGCTGTGAAAGTGCTGCACTCAGTATGCCAGCAAATTTGGAATACTCAGCAGTGGCCACAGGACTGGAAAAGGTCAGTTTTCATTCCAATCCCAAAGAAAGGCAATGCCAAAGAATGCTCAAACTACCGCACAATTGCACTCATCTCACACGCTAGTAAAGTAATGCTCAAAATTCTCCAAGCGAGGCTTCAGCAATAGGTGAACCATGAACTTCCTGATGTTCAAGCTGGTTTTAGAAAAGGCAGAGGAACCAGAGATCAAATTGCCAACATCTGCTGGATCATAGAAAAAGCAAGAGAGTTCCAGAAAAACATCTATTTCTGCTTTATTGACTATGCCAAAGCCTTTGACTGTGTGGATCACAAGAAACTGTGGGAAATTCTGAAAGAGATGGGAATCCCAGACCACCTGATCTGCCTCTTGAGAAATTTGTATGCAGGTCAGGAAGCAACAGTTAGAACTGGACATGGACCAACAGACTGGTTCCAACTAGGAAAAGGAGTACGTCAAGGCTGTATATTGTCACCCTGTTTATTTAACTTATATGCAGAGTACATCATGAGAAACGCTGGACTGGAAGAAACACAAGCTGGAATCAAGATTGCCGGGAGAAATATCAATAACCTCAGATATGCAGATGACACCATCCTTATGGCAGAAAGTGAAGAGGAACTCAAAAGCCTCTTGATGAAAGTGAAAGTGGAGAGTGAAAAAGTTGGCTTAAAGCTCAACATTCAGAAAACGAAAATCATGGCATCCGGTCCCACCACTTCATGGGAAATAGATGGGGAAATAGTGGAAACAGTGTCAGAGTTTTTTTTTCTGGGCTCCAAAATCAGTGCCGATGGTGACTGCAGCCATGAAATTAAAAGACGCTTACTCCTTGGAAGGAAAGTTATGACCAACCTAGATAGCATATTCAAAAGCAGAGACATTACTTTGCCAACAGAGGTTCGTCTAGTCAAGGCTATGGATTTTCCTGTGGTCATGTATGGATGTGAGAGTTGGACTGTGAAGAAGGCTGAGCGCCGAAGAATTGATGCATTTGAACTGTGGTGTTGGAGAAGACTCTTGAGAGTCCCTTGGACTGCAAGGAGATCCAACCAGTCCATTCTGAAGGAGATCAGCCCTGGGATTTCTTTGGAAGGAATGATGCTAAAGCTGAAACTCCAGTACTTTGGCCACCTCATGTGAAGAGTTGACTCATTGGAAAAGGCTCTGATGCTGGGAGGGATTGGGGGCAGGAGGAGAAGGGGACGACAGAGGATGAGATGGCTGGATGGCATCACTGACTCGATGGACGTGAGTCTGAGTGAACTCCGGGAGTTGGTGATGGACAGGGAGGCCTGGCGTGCTGCGATTCATGGGGTCGCAAGTAGTCAGACACGACTGAGCGACTGATCTGATCTGATCTGATCTGATAGTATATGAAAGTTATACAGAGAAACATATGAAAGATTGGAAGTATAGGAGCAAGGAGAAGGTATAATTTTAAGTAGGGAGGTCAGGGTAGGTGTCAATAGCAAAGACTTGAAGGACATGAGGAGAGAGCCATGGAGATTTGGGGGAGCAGGAATGACTTTTCCAGTAGGCAGAGAAAGCACAGAGCCAAGTGCCCACTAAATTTGGGGAGGCCTACAAAAATATCGATAGTTTACTTTTTTTAAGTCAGAAGAAAATATAAACTTTTAGAGCTGAAGAAAATGTTTATATTTTTAACAGACTTGATTATATTCATCTTTATATCAAAAAACCTATAAAACATACTTTTAATATATATTAAATATATTATAAATGTATGTGTGTAATATGTGTATGTTATATATACGTGTGTGTATCTGTTTATTTTTTTAGAATAAGGGACCCATAGAGCAAAGAGTGTGTGTGTGTGTGTTTGTGTGACTGTGCACACGTGTGCATGCCCTCAGTTATCCACTCTTTGCTACCCTAGGGACTGTTGCCCAGGCTCTTCTGTCCATGGAATTTTCCAGGCAGGAATATCTGTGTGGGTTGCCATTTCCTTCTTTCACAGAGCAAAGTGCTTAAGGCATAATGCAACCCAGTTTGGGAATAGAGCATCTAATCAACTGTCTTGTTAACATCAGAATGGAATACATTAATGAAATATAGTAGGCAGTATCAACTAGGAAGCAGTTTGGGGAATATTTGTAGGGCTTTTAGAGACTTATAAAATGAAAAATTCTTTGTCATTTAAATTGTGATAATTGTACCTTAGATCCTGACACCTAATTAGATTCACAGCAGATGAACTATAGGAGTTAAAAGTAGAAAACATCATTTTTTACCCCAGTAGTCTGTCCATGTGTTATTTCTTGTAAAATTTCTCAGTATATCTGATGACAGTCATGTTGATGAAAAGTCCACTATATACTTTATACAGTTAGTAAAGGCAGGAATAAAAACACAACAGCTCAACAAAATGATGAGTAAAAGATAATTGATGGTAATTTATTTTCATTCAGAAAATCATGGAATGGTGATGGTGATTTAAATTTAACTTATTCGGAATACCCCAAAGAGCAAGTAAAAGTATATTCCAGTCTCCATGGAGCAAAAGAAGGTGAAAAGTAGGATGACAAAACATTTAGGTGGCAGAAGTCATCTGATGAAAAATAAGAAGCCAGGTTTACACATGAAATATCACCAACTAAATTCAAGGGTTAACGGGAATTTTTAAAAGTTGTATTGGCGTATCTCTGTAGTTTTGTGTAGATTAAGGGCAAATTTAAAATTTTTTTAAAATTACATTGAGTTTCAACTCTTTATTTTCACGCACACATGAAAGAGTCTCTGTATTCCTTAGACCTACTGCAGATAGATGACCCCCAACTTATGATGGTTTGACTTACGGTTTTTCTACTTTATGACTGTGTGAAAGCAATACATATTCAGTAGATATTGTACTTCACATTTGAATTTTTGGTATGATACTCTCATGTGATGTCAAGCAGCCGCAATGAGGCCACAGCTCCCAGTCAACCTTGAGATCAAAAGAGTAAACAACCCATACACTTATGACCATTCTATGCACATACAGCCATCTATTTTCACTATCAGTACAGTACTCAATACATTTCATGAGCTATTCAACACTTTGTTATAAAAGAGACCTTGTGTTAACTAATTTTGCTCAACTGTAGGTTAATGTAAGTGTTCCAAGCAAGTTTAAGATAGGCTGTGATATTTGGTAGGGTAGATGTATTAAATGCATTTTTGACATATGATATTTTTAGCTTGATGGTGGCTTTATCAGGATATGATCCCATTGTAAGTTGAGGAAGATTTGTAATTGCATTCCAATTTTAGAACTCAAATTTTGAGGAAAATTTTTCTTAACAGTTGTAAACAAGTATACTGATTCAAACCTATGGGCGGGGCTCCAGGTGGTGTGTTGTAGTGATGTGGTGTGATGGTGTTTGTTTGTGTATGCATACACACTAGAGAAAGAGATTGGCATTGACTGACTGACTGATTCAAGGGCTAAGAAAGAAGGGAGAAATGGATGGATGACTCCTGGAAGTACAACCACAAAGAACAGAAATGAGCAGGTTTCCTTCCACATAATTTCTGATGTGGACATTTTAAAACTATTCTTGTCTATCCTTATTACTCTGTCATCCACTAATCTCTTCCTCGATTCTCAGGTTCTTTTCTATTATAGTTTTACAGTTATGTAGGTATCACAGGGATATGAGAGCAAGGTTATAATCCTTTTCACTTAAATCAGAGAAGAAAAAAGTAGAAATGGGACAAGTGAGGGCATAGAGAAAATGCAGGAGTAGACAGAAAAGATGCATATTCTGTAGATCTCTTTTGAGGATTCAAGAGATTGTATATCTATATATATATACAATTATATGTAACTGAAGATGAATTAAGTTATTGAATACTTGACATGTTCTTCTTCTTTCTTATTCCAATATCAGAAAAATTTTCAGTTGAAAGAATAAACCAAAATCTATGTATTTAGTGGTGGCTGCCATAGTTAAATTGAACACAAGGAAGCTATTCAGAAATTATTTCTTTCTGGAACCCCCTCCTTTATTCTCCCACGTATGTTGTCCAGTCTGCTAGTAGACTTTCATCATAAAAATTGCAATCTCATCTCCACTGTGACTCTTCTCATTTTCCCTATGAATTGAAAATATTTAAAAATCTCCATCTTATTTACCTGTGTATGGTGCTTGCTTCTTAAGCAGAGCCACAAAAGTAAAAGTGATATTAAATGTTTGGTTAACTGAATTAAATTGAAAAAAGTAATTTATGCCTTGAATATACTATCCTTCAGAGCATAAGAAATTTATTCCACTGCAGTAAGGTGTTGCATACATAACTTTATTGTGTAAAACATTGAGATACACAGTATTTAATACATTTCTTAAACAGTTTATAATTTACTGATTCTTGGGAGATGGTGTGTTATTAGTAGATTTATCACACTGAGAAGATCAGGAGAAAAAGTTGGGTGAAGAAAGCTGAAGGAAAAAAGAGAAGTTACAGGACTAAAATCCTGGCTATTATTGGCATATGGGCTCTCACCTCTTCACTGAACTCAGAGGACACTCCATTCTCCTGGAGAGTTATTTGTAACTCTGGATGGTCAGATAATTGCCTGTTAAATAGTGAATGAAAATTGTCAGGGGGTGACTGAAAATGCAAGTCATTTACATTCCTCAGGAGAATTTTCAAAGTAGTTCTACAGCTCAAAGTAGTTTAAAGGAAAGTAGGTTGAAGGGTCATTGAAGAGAGATGCAACTGATAAAGGTTGATTGGAATTTCTTGTCATATTAGCCAGTTAATGATGTATTTAAATTATCCTGAAGGCTCTTTCATTATATCTTACTGTTCAGAATTATCTCTTTTAGTTTGAAAGTCCTAGATAAATTTTTAAAATCCCGACATGAATAACTCAAATGTAGGAGGGAAAATACTCCTTAGACCTATATACAAGATAAAAAGAAAAGGGTGGTATATTGGCTACACACTGAGGAAGTGAATAAGATAAGCCCTTTTATATAGAATACTGCTACAGTAGTCATCTTTGGGAATGAGCATAGCATTTGGGTTGAGAGGATTAAAAAGGGCTTTATTATTTTACATTGGATTTTTGGAAAAAGCTTAGAAGAAAATATGGATTATCTTTTGATAAAACATTTTTAATAGTTTGTGTTTTATTGTTACTTAGTAATTTGGGGCTTAGAGTTGTAACTCATAAAATTTATAGGATATAGCCTCCACAAAATGAATCATGAGGCTCTCCTGCAAAATATGAAATAGAATTCAGGTGAGTATTTTTATTCAACACTCCATAGATCTCTTAACATGTATTTCCCATTCCTTATTAATATAAGCAATTATTTAAGATTAAAGAATATACTACCAATTCATTAAAAAATATATTTTAGAGCAACATTTAAATAACCTCTGTTATTGGATTAGGCAAAAAGTTCCGTGAGGGCTTTTCCATAAGATGTTATGGAAAAACCTGAAGGAACTTTTTGGCCAACACAATACATTCCTCACCAGTCTTTAACTGTTTCTTTGTTACACATCCTGTTTAACTTTAAAAATGCATCCTGCTAGGTTCTGTCATATGTTGGAACCAGCTGCTTGGCTCTTAGTGAACCATCATAGATAATACCTGTTAAAAATTATTTTTGGGATTGCCAGCTTTTCCAAGATGCTGACTGCATGTTGCCTTTTAGGTTTTATCTTCTTTCACTTACAGATGTTTTTTCCTTCCAGGGAAATAAGAGAGAGAGAAAGCCTGTAGAGTAGAGTATCTGGAAGTAGAGTACGTGGTCCCTGGACCAAGCATCACCTGGAAATGTATTAGAAATGTCAGTCCTCAGGCCCTACCCTAGACCTGCTGAAACCTTGGGGGTAGCCCTAGCAATCTGGGTTAACAAGCTGTTCAGGTGATTTTGATGCACACTGAAGTTTGAGAACCACTGAATTATATTCCATGCTTAATTCTTAAAGAACATGGCACTTCTCTAACTCAGCTTCAGTTTTTTTTCCTTCTTCTTTCTAACAATGATAAAAAGTCCCAGAGGTACACATAAAGCAGTTCTCCTTAAACTGACTGTTCATCCAGCCTTACCCCTTGTTTTAGAACCCTCAAGAGTCATTTTCTTGAATAGCCTATATCTCTAAAGGGGAGAACATTTTGCAAAGTCTAGAAGTAAAAGATTTCAAAAGGCATTTAAGCAGACTTAATTACAATATGCATAGTTAACAATACATGTCTCATTTTCTGTATTGAACAGAAAATTAAACTTGAGAGGCTTCAAAAAAGGAAGAGGAGAAGAAGTGAAAGAGGAAGGGAAAACATAAAGAGGAGGTGGAGGAAGAGGAGGAGAGGACAAAGAGGAAGAAGTATTAATACCAAAAGAGAAGCACGTCCATCTTACTTGGAAATGAGAAATCAGAATATTTACTCTGGATTTAAAAAATTAAAATGGTTCACTTCCTCTTTCTCTAAATCTGGAAAAATTGGATAAAATCAATTTAAATAATAGATTTTAAAAGTATAGTCAAATGAGTTTTTTTTAAATAAATATTCTTTTAGAAATAAGTTTTTATGGAGTTAGTTTGATGGCTTATAGAGTCAGTTTGTAATTGTTACACATTTGTAAGGCTGGAGGGAATCACTATATTTAATTATCAGGAAACACACAGCCAGCCAACACCCTTGGAAGTATCAGTTGGGAAGAAGGAGTGCTGACTCTTTGAGAGCACAGTGGAAGGTTAGCACCTGCTGAGTGGGAAAAGTTAATCAGTGAACTTTTTCTCTTGTCTGTTTTTTTCTTTCTACGCAGATACAGTCTAAGGAGCTTTATGCTACTTCTTCCTTCAGCTTATGGCTTTGAAAGGAAAAAACCTGCAACTTTGGGGGAATGATGTCAGCAGTGGGTCCTGAATGGGCAGCCAGAGGTAAGATTCCTCACCTGAGTTCTTGGACTTTAATGTAGGTAAGAATCCAACTATCCAGCTTTGGACACTTAGAATTCTGAGTCCAGGTCCCACCTCCCATTGGAATTCTTTAAAAAAATTTTTTTTTTATTTTTAATTGGAGGATGATTCGAAGAATGCAATGGCACCCCACTCCAGTACTGTTGCCTGGAAAATCCCATGGATGGAGGAGCCTGGTAGGCTGCAGTCCATGGGGTCACTCAGAGTGGGACACGACTGAGGGACTTCACTTTCACTTCTCACTTTCATGCATTGGAGAAGGAAATGGCAACCTACTCCAGTGTTCTTGCCTGGAGAATCCCAGGGATGGGGGAGCCTAGTGGGCTGCCATCTGTGGGGTCGCACAGAGTCGGACACGACTGAAGCGACTTAGCAGCAGCAGCAGGAGGATGATTGCTTTACAGTGTTGTATTGGTTTCTGTCATGCTGCTGCTAAGTCACTTCAGTTGTGTCTGACTCTGTGTGACCCCACAGACGGCAGCCAATCAGGCTTCCCCGTCCATGGGATTTTCCAGTCAAGAGTACTGGAGTGGGGTGCCATTGCCTTCTCCGGGTTTCTGTCATACAACAAGGTAAATTAGCCATAGGTGTACGTATGTCCCCTCCCTCTTGAACTTCCCTCCCACCCCCACCCCATCCCACCCCTCTAGGTTGTCACAGAGTACATTCCCATTAGAATTCTGAGGGATACCAATTCAGCAGGTTTGGGGCATGGCCCAGAAATTTGCATTTTTTAACACACATACTGAGATGGTTCTGATAAGAAGGTTAAAAAGTCTACACTTGAAGAAAATCTTGCCATGATCTGATGTTTCTGTAAATCACAGAAATAATGTGTAAGTGTAAAATGTACATGTTGGATTCAAAATCCTTAAGCCAGGGTTTTCAAAAAAGTGTTTTTCTTGGAACATTAGTTCTGGAATGTCCTGGGACTGGTGCTCAAAAAAAAAAAAAAAAAGGGTTACTGTGGCCAAATACGTTAGGAAAAGGCTGCAGTTTAAATCTTCCTTTTGGAAATTTGATTCACATAGTGCATTAAAACATTAAAATCCCCGGAGACATTTCCCAGTTTAAAAACAATGTTCAGATGTTACTTAATAGTTAAACATTTTTACAAGGGAACTTTTTTTCTCTATAAATTTAGTAACATTTCTCCAGAAGAGTTTTTCAATCACACATGTTTGGAACAAGCTGTGTCAAACTAAAATTTTCTATTCTGTTCTACTGGAAATAAGAAAAATATTTGTTGATGTCGAGAAGTGTCAAAGATAAGCAAAGCTGGACACTGGTGGTAAGGACAGATTTTAATCAGTAACATACTTTTGCAATAGGAAAAAGGGTCTAACAGGAGCTGAATTCAGCTTGAATTTGTGCAGAAGGCACTGAGCATTTTAAAGGGAAGATGAGGGAGTGAGGAGCGGGTGGGCATGTACTCAGGAGTCAGAAAGTGAAAAATTAGTAAAAGCTGGAAGGAGGCTGGTCCATAAGAAACCCATTTGGATTTGCTAACTAGTGCTTTTTAAACGTGGGCTCCCACCCTCCACAGAGCCTGGGAGACAGTAGCCCTATCTTAAGGTGTTGGCTGGAACAAGGGAAATTATTTTAGTAGCCTTGAGTTTTCTTAGGTAAGCATTTCAAGGCGCTAGGGCTGCAGTCATGAGCTGCTGGATTCCAAGTTAGTGTTTAGCTCAAGTTAGCGCAAATGTTTGTGTTTGTGTTTGTTCAAGGTCAAGTTTGAGACCCCGTGGAAAGCAGGACTCAGAGGAGCCTGACTAGAGTTTGATCAAGGAATAAACCTTTGTCAGAAGTAAGTGGGAAGAAAGGAGAACAATTTTAGGCGCAAACCCAAATCAGAAAGTTTTCTAACCTCCCCATCAAAAAGGGAGTAGGATAGATTCTCCCCAGTCCATCATCTTTTTTTAAAATATAAATTTATTTAGTTTAATTGGAGTTTAATTACTTTACAATATTGTATTGGTTTTTGCCATAATCTTGAAGCAAGTGAAATCCTGTGAAAGTGCAAGTGAAACCTTGCACCACATGATGCAAAACAGTAAGCACTCTGATGAAAGAACAAAGTTGCAGAGCCAGAACATTAACAAAAGCCATTTGTAGAGTAAGAACAGTAGCAGTAATAACTAATATTTCAAGCAAACTCAACAGAGGATGAGATGGTTGGATGGCATCACTGACTCGATGGACATGAGTTTGAATAAGTTCTGGGAGTTGGTGATGGACAGGGAAGCCTAGCATGCTGCAGTCCATGGGGTCACAAAGAGTTGGACACGACTGAGTGACTTAAGTAAACTAGAAAATAAGACTCTTCGGGGGATTATAAAAAGATGGTGACCTATACACATAAATTGTTTAGTATATTTACCAGTTCTTTGGGGATGTTTTTTGAGAAGTGTGATTGCTGGGTCAAAGGGTCAATTTTGCATGTGAAAATTTGCTAAATATTGCCAAATAGCTATTGGAATGTATGAGTGCCTATTTTTCCATCCTCACAATACAACATATGATAAGGCTTTTTGGATTTTAGTCTGAAAATTTGTTCGTCTACTTTTGTATATTTATGCTTAAATTATTCTTTTATATTTTTCCATTTTAATGGAATTTTTCTCTTCCTTTATATCTTCTTTTATTTATATATTTGAATTTCCAATTTTATGTGAGTTTAATATATTGTCATTTCAGTAGATTCATTTATTATTTGCAAAGGTTTTCCTTTGACTCAGAATTTTTTTAGATATTTGATCATAACAGATTTTTTTACTTTTCTAATTACAATTCAATTTTTGAATATTTCATTTGTCTACATTAGCTAGTATCTTCAATGAACTATTACCTGGTAGTACAGATGTTGGGTAAACTTGACTCATTCTTTACTGTTTCCCTATTAGTTGACTTTCAAAATGAGGTACATATTGAGAAAGGGTTCATCACTTACAATTTATAAGGCATAGCTCAAGGAATTTCCACAAAGTAAATGTTCATATAATAGTAGATCAAGAAAGAAAATATTACAAAACTCCAAAAATTTCATGCCACCTTCTAGTCACTACTGATTTGCAACAAAATAACTATCATCACTCCTTCCAATATGATGGATTTTTTTTTTTAATGCCCTTACTTCCTCTACCCTGGAGAAGGGAATGGCCACCCACTCCAGTATTCTGGCCTGGAGAATTCCATGGACTGTGTAGTCCATGGGGTTGCAAAGAGTTGGACATGACTGAGCGACTTTCACTTTCACTACTTCCTTTAAGCCCCCAAACTCAACCCATTGATGGTATAGCAATATTGTTTCCATCTAAGCTGCACTTTCAACAGTAGTAGCCACTAGCCACATGGAGCTATTTAAATTTAGGTTAATCAGAATTAAAAACCAAATAAACTCAGAGAATAAAACTAATTAAAGTAAAATCAGGAATAAGTAATAAAGAAAAAAAGACAATCATAAGATTGTCAATTAGCAAATTGGTTGTGAAAATAATGAATTAGATAAATCATTGGTTAACCAATTAGAGGCAAAAAAGAGAAAAACAATACAAATACCTCACCATAGAAATGATAATGAGAAAAGACCCACAAATACAGGGGAAAATAAAAGAATAACAAATTACTACTTGTTCTTTTTTTTTTCAAATAAGCTTGAATATGTGGATAAAATAGAGGAGCTATCTAATGGAATTTAAGTTACCAAAAATGATTTTACATGGAAATGCAAAATGTAAAATCTTAAAACTGAAACAATAAGACAGAAGTCTCAATTTTATTCAATAAAAACTTTCGGAAAGAAAGAATAGGCAACTCAGTTGCTTCATAAAGTTTAGGACAGTCTTTATTTTTTATTATAAATATAATAAACACATAAAATTAACAACAAAAAATATGTGTTTGAAAAATAAAAGGTATATAAAATTAATATACCTTAATTTTACTTAAGATATATTTCTCCATATTCTGTATCTTGGCAATATAAGATTGAATACCTGTCTAGTTTAGTTTATTATATGAGCAAGGTCTTGAATTTATTGCCATGACTTTCATATGTGATCCATAATGGAGGGGTTTGAATTACTATAAGCCTTTTCCTTCTTGTTAGAATAAATTCTGTTTGTTTGAAAATTATGATTGTAGGGTATTTAATTTTTTTAATTAAATTTATTTATTTTAATTATAGGCTAATTACTTTACCATATTGTATTGGTTTTGCCATACATCAACATGAATCCGCCACGGGTGTACACGTGTTCCCCATCCTGAACCCCCCTCCACCTCCCTCCCCATACCATCCCTCTGGGTCATCCCAGTGCACCAGCCCCAAGCTTCCTGTATCCTGCATCGAACCTGGACTGGCGATTCGTTTCTTATATGATATTATACATATTTCAATGCCATTCTCCCAAATCATCCTCCCCACCCCCCCGCCACAGAGTCCAAAAGACTGTTCTGTGTCTCTTTTGCTGTCTCACATACAGGGTTATTGTTACCATCTTTCTAAATTCCATATATATGCATTAGTATACTATATTGGTGTTTTTCTTTCGGGCTTACTTCACTCTGTATAATCGGCTCCAGTTTCATCCACCTCATTAGAACTCATTCAAATGTATTCTTTTTAATGGCTGAGTAATACTCCATTGTGTATATGTACCACAGCTTTCTTATCCATAGGTTGTTTCCATGTCTTGGCTATTATAAACAGTGCTGCGGTGAACATTGGGGTACACATGTCTCTTTCAATTCTGGTTTCCTCGGTGTGTATGACCAGCAGTAGGATTGCTGGGTCGTGTGGCAGTTCTATTTCCAGTTTTTTAAGGAAGTAAATTCATTTTACACACAAATGCAAAGCTTGTATTTTTGACAAGTGAAATAAATTTAAAAACATTAGCAAAGCATCAACCATGAGAGGAAACATGCCCAATCCCTGTACCTCTTGCTATAATGTTGGGTTAGAAAAGTTTGCATTTAAAATTCTTAGACCTTCAAGGGATACAAATTTCACAAATGAATTATGTGGTAGTAAAATTTGGTAGCAATAGAAGAAATATTTTTAATTATTATAATAAAATAGTTGTAGATTAAAATAGTAATAGAAAGGACATGACATACTAATATATACTTTTATAAATGGTGACGAAAATGTTAGAGACTTTAAAAGTAGGGCATGAATACAAGAGTCCTTGCCCTGATTGTTTTAATAGTAGAATGTTTCAATACAAACAAATACAGGAAAGCACCATTACTAGTTCAAAGGATAAAATAAAATAGTGAGTGCCTCAGTTGAAGCCAAAACTGTGTTTATCAATGTTAACATCCTACCATAATTTTAAACTTTCAAAGTAGAAATAAATGGTAATAGTAGCACCATGTCTTATGATATGATAGTGGGGTTCTTCCCACTGAAGCCATCATATTATTATAGAAATTCTATCTATGATTAGATAATACAAAGAAATGAGAAGTATAAATACTTGAAAGGATGAGTGAAAAAATACTTTAAGATTATAGAGTTCATTCCACTATAATCACCAATTTACAAAAATGCTAATAGTTTTCCTACATATAAAATATATATAATAAAAGTGTTCATTATTAAAAGCAAAAAAGGAATTGAAATGCATTGATATAAAATTAGCATTTAGTGTACAGAGATTATATTAATATATTAAATAAATACTTCAAACTATAGTGAAGGATATCAATATATGCTTTAATAAAATGGAAAAGATTTCCATTTATGGCAATATGGATGGTGAATCAGATTTATTATCTTGTTTAAAACATGTTTTCCTGAAAATTTGCTTTTAAATGAATGACTTTGTTTTTAAAAAATGATCTGGAGTTTGAAAAAGACTGAAAATAGAATTTTGGAATATTGGACATAGCTTTTGCTCCAAGGGAAACTGCTAAATACTAGGTACCCAGAGCTTCTGTTCTGATGGTCAAATAAGATACTGAAGAAGGCACTTGATACCTAAGACTTATGACAGGTAGGGATGTAATAGGTATCTGTATGAAGCTGGAAATATAATGGATCTCTTAGGAACAAGAAATCAACTTACCTCACAGAAAGAGATGGCAAGAAAACTTGGCTGACATAACATTGGTACTAGTGGAAAAGGAAAAACATCTTCCCTGAGATGTTTTATTTGCTCACATAATTTTCTGAGTTTAATTCATACAACCTATTTCATCTGAGAAGCATCAAGTGGAAAATTAAGAATGGTTAAAGTCAATAGTCAGTTCACTCAGTTCACTCAGTCATGTCCGAATCTTTGGGACCCCAAGGACTGTAGCACGCCAGGCCTCCCTGTCCATCACCAACTGGCGGAGTTTAAAACTCCTATCCATTGAGTTGGTGATACCATCCAACCATCTCGTCCTCTGTCATCCCCTTCTCCACCCAACTTAAATCTTTCTCAGCATCAGGGTCTTTTCAAATGATCCAGTTCTTTGCATCATGTGGCCAAAGTACTGGAGTTTCTGCTTCAGCATCAGTCCTTCCAATGAATATTCAGGACTGGTTTCCTTTAGGATGGACTGGTTGGATCTCCTTGCAGTCCAGGAGACTTTCAAGAGTCTTGTTCAACACCACAGTTCAAAAGCATCAATACTTCCACACTCAGCTTTCTTTATAGGCCAACTCTCATATACATACATGACTACTGGAAAAACCATAGCCTTGACTAGACAGACCTTTGTTGGCAAAGTAATGTCTCTGCTTTTGAATATGCTGTCTAGGTTTGTCATAACTTTTCTTCCAAGGAGCAAGCGTCTTTTAATTTCATGGCTGCAATCACCATCTGCAGTGATTTTGGAGCCTAAAAAAATAAGTCTGTCACTGTTTCCACTGTTTCCCCATCTATTTGCCATGAAGTGATGGGACCAGATGCCATGATCTTCATTTTCTGAATGTTGAGCTTTAAGCCAACTTTTTCACTCTCCACTTTCACTTTCATCAAGAGGCTTTTGAGTTCCTCTTCACTTTCTGCCATAAATCTGAGGTTATTGATATTTCTCCCGGCAATCTTGATTCTAGCTTGTGCTTCATCCAGCCCAGCTTTTCTCATGATGTACTCTGCATATAAGTTAAATAAGCAGGGTGACAATATACAGCCTTGACGTACTCCTTTTCCTATTTGGAACCAGTCTGTTGTTCCATGTCCAGTTCCAACTGTTGCTTCATGACCTGCATATAGATTTCTCAAGAAGCAGGTCAGGTGGTCTGGTATTCCCATCTCTTTCAAAATTTTCCACAGTTTGTTGTGATCCACACTGTCAAGGGCTTTGCCATAGTTAATAAAGCAGGTGTAGATATTTTTCTGGAACTGTCTTGCTTTTTTGATGATCCAACAGATGTTGGCAATTTTATCTCTGGTTCCTCTGCCTTTTCTAAATCTGGCTTGGATATTTGTAAGTTCACGGTTCATATACTGGTGAAGTCTGGCTAGGAGAATTTTGAGCATTACTTTACTAGATATGACCTAAATCAAAATTAGGTATGACCTAAATCAAATTTAGGATTCAGGTATGACCTAAATCAAACCCCTTATGATTACACAGTGGAAGTGAGAAATAGTTTCAAGGGATTAGGTCTGATGGACAGAATGCCTGAAGAATTATGGATGAAGGTTTGTGACATTGTACAGGAGGCAGGGATTAAGACCATCCCCAAGAAAAGGAATGCAAAAAGACAAAATGTTTGTCTGAGGAGGCCTTACAAATAGCTGTGAAAAGAAGAGAAGTGAAAGGCAAAGGAGAAAAGGAAAGATATACCCATTTGAATACAGAGTTCCAAAGAATAACAAGGAGAGATAAGAAAGCCTTCCTCAGTGATCATGGCAAAGAAATAGATGAAAATAATAGAATGGGAAAGACTAGAGATATCTTCAATAAAATGAGAGATACCAAGAGAATACTTCATGCAAAGATGGGCTCAATAAAGGATAAAAATGGTATGGACCTAACAGAAGCAAAAGATATTAAGAGGTGGCAAGAATACACAGAACTATACATAAAAGATCTTCACAACCCAAATAATCACGATGGTGTGATCACCAACCTAGAGCCAGACATCCTGGAATGCAAAGTCAAGTGAGCCTTAGGAAGCATCACTAGGAACAAAGGTAGTGGAGGTGATGGAATTCCAGCTGAGCTATTCAAATCCTAAAAGATGAAGATGTGAAAGTGCTACACTCAATATGCCAGCAAATGTGGAAAACTCTGCAGTAGCCACAGGATTGGAAAAGGTCAGGTCAGTTTTCATTCCAATTCCAAAGAAAGGCAATGACAAAGAATTCTCAATCTGCTGTACAATTGCACTCATCTCACAGGCTAGTAAAGTCAATAGGCCCCCAAGCTAACTTGCAGAAGCAAATGAAAATCTTTTTTGAAAAAAAGAGACAAGAAACCAAAAGCATCCAATATTTCTCTCAAAGTTCTGACTACAAAAGTGATTCATCAGGGATATGTAAATTAAAGTAATATAACACACTCTACATCCACTAAAATGACTAAAATTATAGAGACTGACAATACCAAGTACTGAGGAAAATGTGGAGTAACCAGAACTTACATGTATTGTTTGTATAAGTTAGTATAATTGCTTTGGTGAAATGCCTAACAATTTATTATAAAGTTAAATATATTTCCTATACAGGTGAGTAATTATGCAAAGAACCCATATGTATATCAGCTGTTGAATTGATAAAAAGTTGTTTTACATTCATGGAATGAAGTAATGTTTGACAATAAAAAGGAACAAACTACTAATATAAGCCAAAGCATGGGCTAGATAAATATTGAGATTTGTCGTTGTTCAGTGGCTCATTTGTGTTGGACTCTTTGCGACCCCATGGACTGCAGCACTCCAGGCTTCCCTGTCCTTCACTATCTCCCCGAGCTTGCTTAAACTCATGTCCATTGAGTTGGTGATGCTATCCAACTATCCCGTCCTCTGTTGTCCCCTTCTCCTCCTGCCTTCAGTCTTTCCCAGCATTAGGGTCTTTTCCAATGAGTCAGTTCTTTGCATCAGGTGACTAAAGTATTGGAGCTTCAGCCTCAGCATCATTCCCTCCAAAGAAATCCCAGGGCTGATCTCCTTCAGAATGGACTGGTTGGATCTCCTTGCAGTCCAAGGGACTCTCAAGAGTCTTCTCCAACACCACAGTTCAAAAGTATCAATTCTTCAGTGCTCAGCCTTCTTTATGGTCCAGCTCTTACATCCATACATGACTACAGCTTTGACTAGACCAACCTTTGTCAGCAAAGTAATGTCTGCTTTTTTAGACATTCTCTAGGTTTGTCATAGCTTTTCTTCCAGGGAGCAAGCATCTTTTAATTTCATGGCTGTAGTCACCATCTGCAGTGAATATGGAGCCCAAGAAAATAAAGGTCTGGCACTGTTTCCGTTGTTTCCCCATCTACTTGCCACAGAGTGATGGGACCAGATGCCATGATCTTAGTTTTTTGACTGTTGAGTTTTAAGCTAGCTTTTTCACTCCTCTTTCACCTTCATCAAAAGGCTGTTTAGTTCCTGTCCACTTTCTGCCATAGGGTGGTATCATCTGCAAATCTAAGATTATTGATATTTCTCCTGGCAATCTTGATTGTGCCTCATCCAACCCGGCATTTCTTATAATGTATTCTGCATATAAGTTAAATAAGCAAGGTGACAATATAAAGCCTTGACGTACTTCTTTCCTGATTTTGAACCAGTCCATTGATTCATGTCCAATTCTAAGTGTTACTTCTTGACCTACATACAAGTTTCACAGGAGGCAGGTCAGGTGTTCTGGTATTCCCATCTCTTGAAGAATTTTCCACAGTTTGTTGTGATCTACACAGTCAAAGGCTTTAATTTAATTAATGAAGCAGAAATACATATTTTTCTGGAATTCTCTAGATTCCTGGACATTTATTCCTAGGAAATAGATAAATTGGAGAGGCTAAAAACTAACAACAAATTATGAGTTCACTTGGAAAGGTAATCAAAACATATTTACCTTAAAAACAATAATACAAATAAGCAATTTACCAAACAATGTATTTGCCATCTCATCTCATTTCTGACTCTGAAGAACACCTGCAAATATACACAACTATAAATCAAAAGATAGATGGGTGGATAGATGGATGGATAGACATGCTTAAAAAATGGCAAAAGTCTGGAAATAAAAGTATCAAACTCTTATCAGGAGATGTCTACTGGGATTGTACAGAATTGATGAAGGGATATATAATGAGAGAACTTGCACTGTTAATATATAAGTAATAAGAGAATCTTCTGGCTCTTAATCATTGGTTTCTTTTGGTGTGAAATCTGAGCTGAGAATCTGGCAGATAGTCATGTTGAAGTCAATAAACAGACTTCCTGAACCATAGGCAATATGATTAACATTGTAGAGACTCAGAAGGGCCTGCAGTCAGCAAGAGCCAAGGGGCGCTCAGTCATCTGAATAACTGAGGACATCAGCAGAGAATGCCATCAGAACACTCTGAGAAAGAACTGGGCCAATCTGTTGGACCCTAGGAGATGCTAGATATTAAGCCCTCAAATAAGTCTAGTGTATAAAAATCACCCCCCATCAGGATAAAGTGTGTTTATCTCAGGAGCACTAAGTTAAACATTCAAAAAATACATGTTATTTTGCCACATCAGCAACAGCGAAAAAGGAGAATTATAAATGCAGGAATGAATGTGATAAAATCTAACACAAACATTATAAAAACTCTGAGAAAACTAGGAATATAAGAGAACTACCTTAACCTGATAACAGATATCTACCCCAAAGCTGGCAGCTAACACTGACGACTAGGGTAAGAGACTGAAGCCTTTGCCCTTAAGAGCAAGGGAAAGAGAAGATGTCTATCCTCGCCACTTCTATTCAACATTGTACTGGAGGCTCTGAGCAGGGCAATATGGCAAGGGGGCAAAAATAAAAGGTATTTATATTGGGAAGGAATAGGTAAATGCATTTATTTGCATATGATGTTATATAAATTCTGATGAATCAACACAAATCAACTAGAAATAATGAATTATGTAAGGTCACAGAAACAATGTCCATATAGAAAAATTAAATGCCTTTTCATATGCTACAAAGAACAATTGAAAATAGAAATTCCAGTGTTTAGATCTTGAGAAAATATTTAACTTTTCTGAGTCAACTTTCCTGACCTATGAAATGATATGAGTTAGAGAAGGTGGACTGATCACAATGACTCCTTCTCGCTTGATTATTTAGTATTTTCCTGCTCTTTAACTTCATGAGATCAGGGATTCTGTTTTCATCATCATTTTATTTCTCAGAGCCCAGAACATCAGGTGTAACTACACTGTCTGTTGAATAATAAAAGATGACAAGCTGGAATTGGCCACCAAGGAACAGGAGTGAAACAGAGGTGCAGATATTTTTGGCCATCTGGAGAACCTCGTAATTCTAAAGTCAGAGACTAAACCCTACGGTTGTTTAAGGTTTACTTTGGCTCTGTGTGCTTAGTCACTCAGTCATGTCTGACTCTTTGCAACCCTGTGAATGGTAGCCCACTAGGCTCCTCTGTCCATGGGGATTCTCCAGACAAGAATGCTGGAGTGGGTTGCTACGCCTTCCTTCAGGGGATCTTCCCAACCCAGGGATGAAACCCGTGCTTCCCTCATCACATGCAGATTCTTTACTGTCTGAGCCACCAGGGAAGCCCAAGCATACTGGAGTGGGTAGTCCTTGGCTCTAGGAGTGTGTAATTCTTCCCATCTGAGAGTAGCCAACAACATAATGAACAATCAGAAAGCTGTTTTTTATGCTACCTTAGATGCGTGTTTGATCCCTGGGTCAGGAAGTTCCTCTGGAGTCAGAAATGTCAACCCATTCCAGTATTCTTTCTTGGAAAATTCCATGGACAAGAGAAGTCTGGCAGGCTACAGTTCATGGGGTTGCAAAGAGTTGGACATGACTGATCATATACATACAAACATGGCACTGTGCTAGGCATTGTGGGCAGAGAAGGCGATGGCACCCCACTCCAGTACTCTTGCCTGGAAAATCCTATGGATGAAGGAGCCTGGTAGGCTGCAGTCCATGGGGTCGCTGAGGGTCCGACACAACTGAGCGACTTGACTTTCATTTCTCACTTTCATGCATTGGAGAAGGAAATGGAAACCCACTCCAGTGTTCTTGCCTGGAGAATGCCAGGGACGGCGGAGCCTGGTGGGCTGCCATCTGTGGGGTCGCACAGAGTCGGACACAACTGCAGTGACTTAGCAGCAGCAGCAGGCATTGTGGGGGGAAGAGCATTAGACAGTTTTCTCCCAGAGACCAAGAGGCAGAGGCAGAAACTAGGATGAAGATGATTTTCTAGTTCCAGTGACACAGGTGGTAAAAACTCAAGTGTTTGTAAAATCACACTCTCACTTCTATTTCTTAAAATCATGGAAAGCAAAGACCTTCGGATATAATAACTTCAAATCACGGAATACTTAACCTAGTTTAATATGCAATTGCCTTTGAATGTATCTGAGGTTTGCATGCTTATCTATTCTTTTGGCAACCAGGCTATAAAAAAGTTTGAGTGTGTAAGCCTACATAATAATCTGTATTGGAATGTGTATTTTACCGAAGTTAGTTATGCTTCATATCTCCCTTGGGAGGCAGTTCAAAACACTTTATTTGGGTAACACACACACACATACCCAAGTGAACTAAAACCAAGGAACTAAGTAGTAGGCAACTGTGAGATTATTTTTCACTGAGCCAAAATAGACCAGACTCAGAGCCAGGCAGCTCTAAAGAACCAGCTGTCAGATGACCTCTGAAGTATCTGTTTGTGTGAGTGCTAGAAAACAGGCAGAGATGGTGACCAGGATTCTTTGCAGAGAGAGAAGAGGGAGCCAGGGGGAGTAACAAACATCCCATTGCAGACAAAAACAAATGGCCCCTAGATTTCAAGTGTATTCACATAGTCAAAAGTACTTACAAGGGTAAAAAGATGTTAAAATATGAATATTTAAAAAGGTGAAGAGTATGATCATAAAGCAACCTAAATATTTTTCTTCACACTGTCCATTTAACCCTTTCTGTTTATAAATGAAGGAAAGGGGGAAATAATATATATACAGAGAAGGTAGAGTAGTAGGAGGAGGGTGAGGAGGCAGATTTATTTTTAAGGCACTGACTCACGTGATCATATGAGCTGGCAAGTCCCAAAGCCATAGAACATGCCATCAGGCTGGAATTCAGGTAAGACTGTTGTGTCTGAAATCCTTTAGACAGATCAAACAGGCTCAAAATACAGGCAGGAGTTCTACATTGCAACATTGAAGCCAAATTCCTTTTTCAGGAAGCCTGTCTTTGCTCTTAAGACTTTTAATTGATTGTATGCGTACAATCCAAATGATGATGGAGAATTTGCTTTACTCAAAGTCCACTGATTTAAATGTGAAAATGAAAGTGTTAGTTGCTCAGTTGTGTCTGACTCTTTGCAACCCCATAGACTGTAGCCTGCCAGGCTCTACTGTCCATGGGGATTCTCCAGGCAAGAATACTAGAGTGGGTAGCCACTCCCATCTCCAGGGGATCTTCCCAATCCAGGGATTGAACCCTGGTCTCCTGCATTGCAGGCAGATTCTTTATCCTCTGAGCCACCAGGGAAGCCTGATTTAGTTTGTTCCATCAAAAAAATACCTTCACAGCAACAGCCAGACTGGTGTTTGGTCAAACAACTGGGCACCATAATCTAGCCAAGTTGACACACAAAATGAACTATCACTAATTCTCCCCCAGTCCCTTGGATGAAAATAAGAGTAGTAGTCATGATTCTTCTGCATCCTCCTAAAAAAATGAACAGTTCTCAAGTCATTTCAAGCCACAATACAGTCTTAATCCAAGATTTCAAATAGTCCAAACGTCCAGGTCCATATAAGGTTAAGCCTTCATCTTTCAGTCAGTTTGGGCCTGCTCTGAGCAGGCTGCCTTTGTTACTGGTGGGAGGGGAAGTGTCTGCTCCCACAGGTCTTAGTCTAGCACCGCAGTTTTTCTTCCCTCATACACTAGGCAGACTCTAGTTCTTCCAGGGTTGATACCAAAATAAGCAAGGCACTGATGCTGTCATGAACTGGTATTAGTGTTCTCTGGGCTTCCAAGAAATCTAAAGGTCATCTTTCTCTAAAGGGATGTTTTTACCTGTTTTTTCACAGGCATATCCCACCCCCATCCTGAGATCTCTCACTGTTTTCCCTTGACACAAGTAGATAAGTATCTTTTCTCTGATTTAACATTAGTATCTCTTTGTCAGCTCCTAGAAGAAGCTGGTCCATCATCTCTGTGGTGGTCACCACATTATTCCAGGCAGCCATGTTCTTTCTTTCATAGGTATCTCAGGTCTGGGTCTTGGTAAATAAGCAGCTGCCAAGACCCTGATAAACCGGGATCCTCCACGAAATGCTGTACTAACTGTTCTCTCTCTTTAGAGCAGTTTGTCAAGGATAGCTTCCATCCACCAGATTTCAGAGACCTAAGTTGGTTACCAGTCTCCTTCACCCTCTTAAGTTTTCAGGGATGGATATTGAGGTCCTGGAATGACACATCAGATCATCTTCTCTTGTACAGTTGACCCTTGAACAACATGAGTTTGAACTGCCACAAGTTACTTATGCATGGATTCATTTATGCATGGATTTTTTTTTTTTTCAAATAAATACATACTACAGTACTACATGTGGCTTCCCAAGTAGCTCAGTGGTAAAGAATCTACCTGCCAATGCAGGAGATGTGGGTTTGATCCCTGGGTTGGAAGATCCCCTAGAGTAGGAAATGGTAATCCACTCCAATATTCTTGCCTGAAAAATTCCATGGACAGACCAGCCTTGTGGGCTACATACAGTCCATGGGGGGTCACAAAAGAGTCAGACATGACTGAGCGACTAAGCATGCCTGCTTGCACAGTACTACATAACCCATTGTTGAATTCATGGATGCAGAATCAGGAATACAATGGGTTGACTGTCAAGTTGTAGGTGGAATTCTGACTGCATCGAGGATCTGAGTCCCTAGTCCTTGCAATGTTCAGGAGTCAACAGGATTTAATTTAGGAACGACTCCCCCACCACTCCTTAAAGAAGGTGTTTTTCCTCTAAGATTCCCCAACTACTGCCAGACCTGGACTTTGATTTTTCTCCACTTGTCCTGCAAAGCAACCAAACTACATTTAGGAGAAATGTAAATATAGGTCAAAAGCAGCTTTGAAGTCCCTTTATATCTCTTCTATGCATATAAAAATATTTTATGTAGGGTTTTTAGTTAGTTTTTGAAGGAAGCATTACTCAAATAGTCTAGCTTAACATCATTTCTAGAAGCTCAATATGAATTTTTTTAATTCTCTAATATAGCATAAAACCTTGGAATAAAATTGCCTATTTATCAAAATATAATTAAAATATTAACAACTAATGAAAATAATTAAATATTTTAACTAAAAAACTCTTAATCTTGTTCTACAGAATGACAATAGATGTTTGGTAAAGGAAAAAGAGAGTGGTTTGTGGTCAAATAAATTTTGCAAAGGCTGTAATAAACACTTTGGGGGCAGGATTTCTCTGAACTTTAGTATGCATATTTATGTAAAAGAGAGCTGTATATGTTGCTATGCTTTCTGAACTTATTTTAACACAAAATTTCTTTTATATTGTGTTCTACAGCATGTACTTTGGAGAAAAATCCTAAAAATGAATAGCTACAAATTTGGGAAGATATGTCCACATATGTTTATGATAATTTATTTTTCCTAATTATTATGCATCTAACTTTGCCTATTTTCAGCTTTTATGAAATTATTTGGTATCTTTTTATGAATTGCAAAATACTCCTTGTTAAAAGATCAAAAATCTGATAGTAACTAGTATAATGGCTCCAAGCAGATTTTTCTGTTTTCAAGTTGATATTTAAGGACCCTAAGGAATTGTGAGTAGATGTGATTTCAATATAAACATTGGCACACAGGATTTCTTAATGATTTTCTGATGAGTCCCTGTGGATTCTATCAGGCCCCCCCCCCCCCCTATTTTCATATTCACTTCTCTCAAAGATGGTGGTAACATACAAATATTAGCTCTGGGAGGTGGAATTATGAGGTAATTCTGAGCTTAGAGAAGATAAATTCGGAGGAATAGAAAAATTATGAGTTTTTATAAGTTGAATTCTAAGTAAACTTTGTGAATTTCTTGAATTGAAAGGGTAGCCCCACTCTAGAATTAGCCCCAAGATGTATCACTAGGACTACTTGACACTTGGTTAAATCATCACTATATATTCCTACTCATAGAGCTTTAGTTTTAATTAGTTTGCACTGGTGTAGTTCTCCTTACAGAATGAACATCATTGTGTTTGGGGTTATGGATTGGTTTCTTGAGTAATAATGAAGCTTACTAATAAAAGACCTTCCAAATTCACATCATTTCCTGCCCTACTCCTAATTTAGAACATGAAATAAGTTTAACTTCCCCATCTTATTTGCAGTTGTTTTCTTAAATTGCATTATATTAAAAGAAAAAGCTATCAGGTATTCATATATCTCTTACCTAATTCTGGATTACATTTCAAAATGATGGTAATTAACAGGCTATAGAAGATGGTACAATATTTACAGCAACATGGTAACCAACTTAATTAATATTAAAGACAAATTGAAATCTCTATGCTCTTTCTCTTGATTCAGATAATTTTCTTCATGATATGAAAACTCAGATGGAATTACATGGCTTGATTACTTTTTAAAGTGATTATTGAGTTCTCCAGATACTTACTGGTTCCTCAGAATCAGTTATCCATATTTATAAAGTGCTATATCTAATTGGCAAATCTATTTCACTTACACTTTTTAAATTGCTCCATTGTTGGTCAAGTTGTGTTTGACAGTACCAGACTCAGTTACACAAAGTAATTTAGTTATAAATATAACTTCAGGTTTCCCTAATGCTGTTTCTCTGATTAGGCATGACAACTTGGATAGGCTCTAGCCATTGTAAAGACTGGAGCTGCCGTAGCACGTTCCATATTATGGAATCAGTCTATATTCTTTACAAATGTGGAGCCCAGTAGCAGGTTTAAACTTGATTTGCCATGTCATAGTTTATATTATAGGCAAACTCAAGTGAGTAACAGTACAATAAATAATATCAATAGTTCAATGCATGAAGAAAACCCATAAAATCCAAATTATTTGATTTTAGAATCTAAGACTTAAAAGAGACATCAATGATCTAATATAACTTCTAACTAAGGCAGAAATCCTCCTCTGCTATATACCAGATAGAGGATAGTCATTTTTCATTTAAATAAGTTCAATAATATAAAATATTAATTGTTAATAAAGAATCCCATTATAGTTCAAAGCATCAGAGAAGTATCACACCCTCATGGTTAAGCCTGTAGCCTATAGAGCTAGATTGTGGTTTCAAATTCTATTTCTGCTAGCTCCTGACTAGGATGCTACATTTCATCACACCCTGGTATTTCAATTTGGTAATGTGTAAAGTAAATTCCTATAAAGATTAAAATTGTTGAAGCATCTAAAGACAGAGAGTTAATAATATATAAATGCATCTAGAATAACTATTGGCATGAAAACTATAATATTTTTTAGAAAATTGTTTCATGTATTAAGCCTGTCTCCCAATACCTTCCACTCATCAGTTCTAGCTCTGACTCTAAAGGTGTGCAGTGTGAAACCTGTCCCTCTTTTGCATTTCCAGGCTGGGTCTTCCAGACTTCTTTTCTTCAAGCTAAGAGTTACCAAGTCTCTAGTATACCTGAATACTGTCTTTAGGCCAGTGGAGGCCCAAGATAAGATGCATGTGTTTCTTGACTTCTTTGCTGATTCTCTGCACCCTACAATGGTTTTTAAAAAACTTTTAAGTGAGATTATAGTTGACATATAACACTGCATTAGTGATTGGATATTTGTATGTACTGCAAAATGGTCACCTTGTACGAAAAAGCATAGTTAAACAGCCATCACCAGACATAGTTACAATTTTTTCTTGGGATGAGCACTTTAGAGATCTATTCTCTTAGAATTTTAAGTACATGAAAGTGAAAATGTTATTTGCTCGGTCATGACTGACTATTTGTGACGACCTGATGAGCTGCAGCCCGCCAGGCTCCTCTATCCTTGGGGATTCTCCAGGCAAGAATACTGGAGTGGGTTGTCATTCCTTCTCCAGGGAATCTTCCCAATGTAGGGATCGAACCTGAGTCTCCCACATTGCAGGCAGAGTCTTTACTTTCTGAGCCACTAGGGAATTGTACAGATTAACGATAGTCATCATGCTGTACGTTATATCCTCATATCTTATTTATTTTATAGATAAATACTTATAGATGGGAGTTTATTTATTTATAGATAAATACTTATAGATGGGAGTTTTAACTCCTTGAAGCCTTCACCCACTTTGCCCATCCACTGCTTCTGGAAGCCACCAATCTGTTTTCTGTTTATAAGTTCATTTTATTTTTATTTATATTCTGCATATAAGTAAGATCATACTGTATTTTTTATCTTCATCTGACTTATTTCACTTCCATAATGCCCTTAAGGTCCATCCATTGGTCGCAAATAACAAGATATCCTTCCTTTTTTGATGCGGAATAATATCCATGTATATATTTTTTCTCTACCCATCATCCACTGATAAACACTTAGGATGCCTCCATGTCATGACTATTGTAAAGAATGGTGCAATTAAATGGGACAATTATTTTTAAAGACCTTCAGCATGCCTCATATTCCTTCACAAAATGTACATTCATTTTAGCAAAAAATGTAACCACTAAATTTAGAGTGAGGAAACTGTTGTTGTTATTCAGTTGCTAAGTAGGGGCCTAACCTTTGTGTCCCCATGGGCATCAGCTTGCCAGGCTCCTCTGTTCCCCACTATCTCCCGGAGATTGCTCAAATTCATGTCTGTTGAGTTGGTGATGCTATCTAACCATCTCATCCTCTGCTGCCCCTTTCTTCTTTTGCCTTCAATCTTTCCCTACATCAGGTCTTTTCCAGTGAATCAGGTCTTCAATCAGGTGGCCAAAGTATTGGAATTTCAGTCAGCATCAGTCCTTCCAGTGAATGTTCAGAGTTGATTTATTTTAGAATGGACTGGTTTGATCTCCTGCAGCCCAAGGGACTCTCAAGAGTCTTCTCCAACATCACAATTCAAAAACATCAGTTCTTTAGTGCTCAGCCTTCTTTATGGTCCAATTCTCACATCCATACATTACTACTGGAAAAACCACAGCTTTCACTACACTGATGTTTGTCGGCAAAGTGATTTATCTGCTTTTTAATACACTGTCTAGGTTTGTCATAGCTTTTCTTCCAAGGGGCAATTGTCTAATTTTGTGGCTGCAGTCACCATCTGCAGTGATTTTGGAGCCCAAGAAAATAAAATAGCTCACTGTTTCCATTGTTTCTCCATCTATTTGCCATAAAATGATGACACCAGATGCCATGACCTTAGTTTTTTGACTGTTGAGTTTTAAGCCAGCTTTTTCACTCTCTTCTTTCACCTTCATCAAGAGGCTCTTTAGTTCCTCTTCACTTTCTGCCATTAAAGTAGTGTCATCTGCCTATCTGAGGTTATTGATATTTCTCCCGGCAATCTTGATTCCAGCTTGTGCTTCATCCAGCCTGACATTTTCCATGATGTACTCTGCATATAAGTTAAATAAGCAGGATGACAATATACAGCTTTGATGTGCTCCTTCTCTAGTTTTGAACCAGCCCATTGTTCCATGTAGTTGGCATGTGGAAGGCATGCCACACACCAAATACATGCAAACACTGTGTATCTTGTTGCTGGGGCTGCTGGGAATAGAGACAGAGCACAGTCTGGTCCACCATCTCCATCTGTGGAGCTTTCTAAGACTGAGGAAGAGTAGCTGGATCAAAATAGGAAATGTTTAGTAAAATATTTCACCATCATTTCACTTTCAGAAATCAGAAGCTTTTACATTTCCTCATGTACTTCTATCAAGCCTTGAAGAGGTCAAAGACACTCATCATGAGGAAAATTACACAGAAGAAAATGATACGTATTAGTCCTAAAAAATATAGGCCATAATAGCACATAGTGTAATGGATGGAGTGTGTTCTTATCATCTATGCACATCCTTCAGTCCACAGATGCAATGGTCATTATATGATCCTTTGCCATTTGTTTACTCAAATTAGTTCATATAATTTTGCATAATTACAAATTGCACAGGGGCCTTGTTACTAAACTGTAAGACTTGAAACAGGCCATTTAACTTCTTGCTGCCACTTCTGACAAATGATGTTTAAAAGCAAGCTTGATTATTTTACAGATTTGGGTTACCATGAGATAAGATAAACTTTGAAATATTAAGATCCCTCTAAAAGTATAAAATTTAAAACTTATCAGGACTTATGCTATTAACAATCTGAGAAGACGCTGGGTCTGTTATCTGTTTTTTTGTTATCCAGAACATTTGGGTATGCCTGGAAGTTTCTTTCCAGAGCATTCAAACATAAGATCTGGGTCAAGTTTGTTCAGTTTTTCTCCAACTGTGACTGGCATTCATATGTTCTTTTCCCAAATTTCAATCAAGTTCTCAGAGGGCAAGAACCAAGACTTCTCATCAGGGAACCTCCACAAAAGCAAGCATTTAATAAAAATAACTAAATAAATGTGTGACCCAAAGCATTAAAAACACACACACACACAAAACAGTAAATTTTCAGCATATCAATTCTTTAGTGCTTCAAAAACTAGTCTGAGAAAATCTGCCTTAAAATGTCAGTGTGAACACATACTAAGAAATTTTTAAAATTATAAAACTCTAATATTAAACCAAAGCATTATTTTTAGACTATAAGGGAATGCTAATATTGAGTAATTTCTTTGACAATAACTGGGACATTTATTGCCCATGATGATACATTTTACTTTTGGTTTCCTTCTCTTGCAGATGTGTGTGACTTAGTAATTTATTAATGAATATAATAGCCCTGCATGGAGCATCTACTGGATGCCTAGCTCTATTCTGAGCACTGGAAATCCAGTAACAAATGAGACAAATTCCCTGTGCTTAAGTTACAGTAGGAGAGATAGAAACTCGATAGTTAAACATGTATATACTGTCAGACTGTGCTAAGTGTTGCCAAGACTTTAAAAGGAGCCTAGGAAATAAAGACTATTTTAGAATGGGTATCGGGGTAAGTTTTTCTGAGGAAGTGATATTTGAGCAGAAATCTGAAGCTATGTAGGGGACAAACTATGTAAAGATCTGATGAAACTGTTCAATAGAAAAGGAATATTGGGTGTAAAGTTCTCAAAGCAGAAATGAGCTTGGAGTGTTGTAAAAACCTTGAGGAGGCCAATGTGACTAAAGTGGAGGGTGTGAGGAGGAATAAAGGGAGGGAAGGCTGGAGTGGAGCAGAGATCAAGTTACATAGGCCAAGGGAGCCCTGAAGAAGGAGTGAGGCTGTTATTCTAAGAGTACTAAATCCGTCAGTTTCTTTTCTTCTATGAGAGAATCAATGAGGCAGGGGATGAGTACTGCAGGGGAAGTGATAAAATCTGGTCTGTGGTTTAAAGAGCTCTCTGATAACTGCCTTAAGAGACTGGAATGTTGCAAGAGCAGACACAAGGAGACCAGTTGTGAGTCAGTTTCTACCATCCATGAAAAAGATGGTATCTTAGAGTGCAATGTTTGGAGAAGTGAACAGAGGTAATGGATTTAGATATTAATATAGTTTGAGAATGAACCCAACAGAGCTTTATGATGGATTAGATATGGGGAAATTAAGGTGAGAGAAAGATCTGAAATAATGGAGGCATCTATATTTGTGCAGGGCACAACCTTCATCTGTACACAGGTGAAGCTTTAGCAAGTAGATGAATGCTGGTAGCTACAATAAGGAAGATAGTTAAAAAAGCACACTTTAGAGGAGTTGAGGTAGAAGTACACAGTTTTGATTTGAACATATTATATTTTAGATATCTCTATGAGAAATCTGTATGCATGCAGGTCAAGAAGCAACAGTTAGAACTGGACATGGAACAACAGACTGGTTCCAAATCGAGAAAGGAGTGTCAAGGCTCTGTATTGTCACCCTGCTTATTTAACCTATATGCAGAGTACATCATGAGAAACACTGGACTGGATGAAGTACAAGCTGGAATCAAGTTTCTTGGGAGAAGAAATATCAATAACCTCAGATTTGCAGAGGACACCACCCTATGGCAGAAAGTGAAGAGGAACTGAAGAGCCTCTTGATGAAAGTGAAAGAGGAGAGTGAAAAAGCTGGCCTAAAACACAACATTCAAACAACTAAGATCATGGCATCCGGTGCCATCACTTCATGGCAAATAGATGGGAACACAATGGAAAGAGTGAGAGACTCTATTTTTTGGGGCCCCCAAATCACTGCAGATGGTGACTGTAGCCATGAAATTAAAAGATGCTTGCTCCTTGGAAGAAAAGCTATGACCAACCTAGACAGAATATTAAAAGGCTTTACTTTTAATATTACTTTGCCAAGACAGGTCTGTCTAATCAAAGCTATGGTTTTTCCAATAGTCATGTATGCATGTGAGAGTTGGACTATAAAGAATACTGAGCACCAAAGAATTGATGCTTTTGTGGTGTTGGAGAAGACTCATGAGAGTCCCTTGGACTGCAAGGAGATCAAATCAGCCAGTCCTAAAGGAGATCAGTCCTGAATAATCATTGGAAGGACTGATGCTGAAGCTGAAACTTCAATACTTTGGCCACCTGATGCGAAGAACTGACTCATTTGAAAAGACCCTGATGCTGGGAAAGATTGAAAGTGGGAGAAGAAGGGGGCAACAGAAGAGAGATTGTTGGATGGCATCACTGACTCGATGGGCATGAGTCTGAGTAAGTAGTTGGTGATGGACAGGGAGGCCTGGTGTGCTAGAGTCCATGGGGTTGCAAAGAGTCAGACACGACTGAACAACCAAACTGAACTCATACTATTACTGTTAGTACTAACTACTGAGTTAAGGACAAGTCTGCAGTCAGAGAGATCTGGATGGAGAATGCATATTAGATGACATCAGCATGTCGATGTAGCATGTAATGTAGCATACATAACATACTGGGGTTGGAAGATCACTGAGGGAAGTAGAGAGAGAACAGGGTGTCAAGGACAAAGAATGGAAGGACAATTTTCAGGAAAGAATAGAGGAAAAGTAACTGGCAACTAAAACTGAAGTGGTCTATGAAATAAATAAATTTCTTGGAGAATAAAGTAAAGAATGTATATATTTGCAATTGCACCACATGGTGGGGTTAAGATAAAGACATCGAACTTACTGATGGATTTAGCGAGAAAAAGGTGTTGGTGACATAGATGAGTGATTAGTAAGGAAAAGAGCCTGCTATAAAGTTGAAAAGAAAATGGTCTTTAAATAAAAGTTTATATTAACCCCAATTCCATTTTTGATGTCTTAAGTTTAAGATACCAATAAATAATCAGAATGCCTTCTGCAGATCAACGAATCTGAAGATCAAAATAGGAAGTTACAGGGTGAAAGAAGGAATACTTGCAATTAATTTTACAAACAATAATGGTTGTAATTTTTTTAGAAAAATATACTACTATTGTCAGTGGATACTTCCTTTAGGATATTTTTAGGAGAGTGGAAGAGGATAGAGTTAATTTTTTAGTAACATAAGTACTTCTGTAATGCCAAAGTAGTATGTAATGCCATACTTATTCAAGGTATGCAGGGCTTCATCCAAATATCAATCATTTATAAATAAAAATATTTGTAATGCTATAAAAAAAGAAAATGAAAGCTAAGAAAGTGGAGACTGGAATGTAGATGATCCATTCAATGACTTTTCTCCCTAAAAATAGCAAAATAAGTTGACAGTAGCTGAAAGAGGATGTAGAATCAAGAATTTTGTTTGTTTGTTTTACAACAGTATTTGTATGCTGTGTTAGTCAAGATATCCTAGATTATGCTGCAGTAAGAAGTTAGGCCCCAGATCCCAGTGGTTTTCTGCAACAAAGATTTATTTCTCTTGCATGCTACGTGTTCTAGGAGAGTCAGTTGAAGGGTGTGCTACTCATAGTTTCGGGGTTACAGTCTGAATTAGATTCTTTTGCTTTATATGTGCATGGTCTCAAGTATGCAAAGTCTCAGTGGCTACAGTAGAAGAGAAAGAATAGAAAAAAATGAATGAGATTTTCATTCTCTAAGCCTGAACCGATGCATGTTTAATAGGTCAGAAGTAATCATACAACCTGCCTAACTGGAAAGGAGGTGGAAAATGTAAGAGAGCTAATGAAAGCTGTAGTGAGCCAGTAGGAATGATTTGATAGAGAAAGTATATTAACTTTAACAGTCAAATTCCTGAGCAGACTGGAGGACATGGGACATAGTACACTTTTGGAGAGACTAGTGTTAGCAGCCCCATCTGAGTAAAGATGTTTTACCTGCTGCATGAAGAAAGAAGTCGGCTATAGGGATACTGAGTCATGGAGGCTGGGAGATTTGATGGTGGAAAGATGAGAGCATTGTCTTCTGAAAACTTTATTTTCCTGGGGAAATAAAAACAAACACACAAACAAACAAGATCATCAATTAAGAATGAAGAAAGGGAAGCAATTTCTATAGGTTTTGAGAGACTGTCAGTGGTGGCCTCTAACAGTGGAAAAAACAAATTTACTAGAGAAACCAAGGGAAGATGGTAGAGGTAGCATGGTGTACTAGTTACTCTAGTACACCATGTCTAGTGTACTAGTCTAGTACATGTCTAGTGTACATGTCTAGTACACTCTAGTCTGGATTCTGGAGCTAGGCTGTCGGGAATTCAGTCTCGGCTGTGTCACTTTATGACTGTGGCCTTGGGTAACTTGCTTAGCAGTTAAGTGCCTCAGTTTCCAGATCTGTAAAATTGTGATAATAATAATACTTACATCTTAGGGTTGTTTGGGAGGTTAAAACAGCCTGACCTTATGAAGTGTCAGCTATTATTGTGAGGATAGCCTGACAATGGGACAGCTTTAGGTTTACGGTCTAAAAATGAAATAATGCCACGTAATACAGCTGTGTTTTTTTTCCTCCCTCCATATTCAACTGCTGAGTTGCTAGTAAGCAGATGTGGAGTAGGCAGAAACTTAGATTTAACCATGATTAGATGTGTATGAGACAGGGAATATTGTCCAGTGCACTATTGCCAGATAGTCTTAATCTCCCAAGTATGAAGATGTCTACTTCCGTATTATTTTTTATTTGATGTCTTAAGCATTTAAAAAAAAAAACTATGACCTACATCAGATTTCATAAGGTAAAGCTTTGCAGGAAACCTTCAGATTATTTAGAACGTTGGAATTCCATTTCTGAGTAAGTTAGTCCTTTTCTCTAAGAAAAGCACCATCAATGATTCTGTAAAAGCGGCACAGTTGGCAACCACCAACCTACAAGTCTCTCTATAGAGAAATGTCAGTTAGAGCTACAGAAGTCAAGTAAATTATCTGCAAAGTTTCTCTCTTAGAATCAATGAAAATTATTCTTATACAAATGAAATTGCATGATTGGGATAAAATTCACATTATTTTTCCCATATGTGACTCCTTTTTCCTCTATTTGAGAAGCCCCCAGTATTTGAACTTTGATCTTTACTGGGAAACAGCACACCAAGGATCTCTGCTTCAATTATCCTGCCAGCTTATACACTGCTTTTTCAGTTACTAATGATCTGAAGCAAATGTCATCAAGTAGAAAAGAGGAAGAATTCTAATGAGATTAAATGGGCATGCCAAATCTATCTTCTTCGCTCACTCAGGAATCTGCAATGAGGCCAACAAAAGAATCTGTTGTTGTGAAATAACCATAGGACAGTCTTCTCCATGTTTTTCTTTGCCTTCAGAAATCTTTTTACTTTGGCTTCTCTTTCCAAAACTCATCTCTAGTTTCCTTAGTAACTCAATCTTTACAGAAACCTTTGTGATGTTTGATACTTGATAGTACTTGCTATCTAATTCAAGGGGCTTCCACATTCTATAGCTATAAGATTTCTGATTTCAAAGGGCAAGTGGGCAGTCTCCATTAAGTCCTCTTCCAGCTCTTATTTAAAATGATTGCAAATATATGAAGTGAAAAATGTAGAAACAGCAAAAGGTGAAAACTCAGAATAAAGACATGAAGTTGGACAATAATACCAAAAATTAAATAAAAATTATAATTATTTATCTTGCAGATGGAGCCAGATGGAAAGATGCTCCACACTCCATTCTTCTATTCCAAAACCTGGACGACCAAGGAAGCAAGCAGTTCTTCTATGATGTCAGGTATGATGCTCACATTATTTGCATGATGGAATTGTGAGTGATTCTGATATATTTGCCAATATTTATTCTTTACTTTCAAATTTAAAAATCTAAATAGCTTTAAGTAAAGAGTATCTATCTATCGACAGAAGATAATCTCAAGTGCAGAGTGGTTGTTTTGGGGATTGAAAGTTTGGGTGATGATTTTGTCCTTCTATTTTATTATATTTTCAAACATTTTTACTATATTCATATCTTGCTATATAATTAGGGAATAGAGTATAGTTTTTAAAAGACTATATTATACTATACTCTACTATAGAGGACTCTGAGGACATTGGTTTCATTGCTTCTTAAATATTTTCTTCCCTCTGGAGAAGGAAATGGCAACCCACTCCAGTACTCTTGCCTGGAAAATCCCATGGACGGAGGAGCCTGGTAGGCTATAGTCTATGGGGTCACAAAGAGTCGGACACGACTGAGCGACTTCAATCACTCACTCACTCACTCAAATATTTTCTTCCCTAATTAGTATTTTTCATCTCCAAAGTGAGAAAGACTGTTTCTTCTATGAATAAGATTTGTATATATAAAAAATTAAAAATGGTTGCCTGGATTCTTACCCAAATGGACAGTGTATTTGGGTGGTATGCCTTAAAATATAGTCTAGGTAGAATGCAGAACTCACAGTGTTTATTCTAGAGCTATTAATATATTGTCCAGAAGCTAAAACTGGGGATGACTTTTTAATAATAATCATTTTAAGAATGTGTAGATAATTATTGAGATAATCCATATCATTAACCAAATATCTTTAGGTACATAAGGCATATCTGTGCCTTATGTATAACTGTGGCATATCTTGAAAGATATAGGAGTCATCTTCAAACACAACTAAAACTGAGGTGTGATAAGAGATTCTCATAAGCTGCTAATTTGGAAGCACCTGCTTTACACTATTTATTATTATTATTAAGACATAATTTACATATATTGAATGTACAAACCTTAAGTGTATAGTTCTATTACTTTTGACAAATACCTATAATCTGCACCTGTATCAAGATATAGAACATTTCTATCACTCCAGAAAATTCTGTCAGGCTTCTTTCCAGGCAATTTGGGCTCATTTCAGCTTAGGGTTTTTATGAATAAAGATGCTATGAAAGGTCTTGTACATTATGGTAGACATAAACACTCATTTCTGTTGGGCATATGTTCAGGATGAAGTTTCTAACTTATGGGTATGTTAAGATTTATTAAGTACCTTGAAACTTTTTTTTCTATGTGATTGGACCAATTTACAGTCACCCTGCTAACATAAATTCACAGTTGCTCCATAGACTTGCCAACACTTAGTATTATTCATATTTCTAATTTTACTCCTTTTGATATATATTGACAACTTATTATGGATTTAATTTGCATTTTTCTGACGATTAATGATGTGAGCCCTTTTGCATAGTTTATTGGGTGTTTTGATGTCTTCTGGTATGAAGAACACTGCATATCACAGTGTATTGTAAATGTCTATTTGTTTGTCTATAATTATGTTCTAACAATTGGCCTGTGAATTCCCTAAAGGTAAGAATGCTTTTAATAGAGCTTTCTTTTCCTGATACTTAGCACACCACACTAGCACACTGCAGATTCTAGTAAAGTATTGGTTTGAATGAAAAAAAGGATAATCATTAAATAGCTTTGCCTATGTGTCAGATGCTTTTCATGTATTACCTTAATTAATCCCAAATTACTGATGAGGAAATTGAAGCTCAGAAGCTTAAGTATTTGCAGTGATCACAGAGCTCTAGTGAGTGGCTTGCATTGCTTTAATCTGAAACCTAGACTTTCTCCTTTGACAAGTGTTTCTTTTTTTTCTTCCAGTCTATCACAAGGGCTTTAGATTGGATTCATGTATTCATTTTGCACCCATTTTTACTATTCATGATGGCAGAGGATGCTATGCTAACATCCAAGTTTCTCTTTTTTCCACTGGTCACACAGATAAATTACCTTTCCCAGGTTCCATGAAGTTAAGTAGGGTCTGTGACGAAGTTATGATAGTAGAATGCTGTTTAATATTGAGTATGCCACTTCTAGTTTCACCCATAAAAATCTCCCACGTGCAATCTTCTACTTACTGTTTCTTTAGCACACTAGGAATCCACACATTGAAGATGGTGGTAACATGAGTTACAAGGAGCCTGGTCTCTGAGTGACTGTGTGGGACAGAAGCTCCTCCCCTCTCCCCTTCATACTGGCCCATCTGAGTGAACACTGGGCTGTCATCATAATAGACCACAGAGATGTCAGGGTTTGTTATAGCAATCCAGTCTACTACAGTCTCTGTCCAGGTGTTGGCCATCCAGAGATGAATAGCTGTAGCCTTTGAGAACTTTAGTTTGGTAAATAAAGAATTCTAACACATGACAAATGGTTTAGTAAAGGTACAGAGTAAGTTCTGTGGCAAATGATAGAGACAGATCATTCTGCCTGGTAAACTTAACGAATATCTCACTGAGGGAATAGTATCTTTTTTACCTTGTCCTTGGAGGCTCAGATCAAAGTGATGGGCATTTCACTTTGTAGAAACAGTGGGAGGAAATGTGTGGAATGCTAAAAATCAAGCTGTACTCCTTCCTGGAGATTGTAAAGGTCAGTGTGACTAGATTACTCATATAAGGGGAATGGTAAGAGAAAAATTAAAAAAAAAGATTGGTGGCCAAAATTGAAGCATCTACTCTGGTGTGAAATGAATTAGAACTTGGTGTTATGGTCAATGAGGAGCCACTTTTTATGCATTGAAGGAAAAGAAACTGAACCAGGAAAATCATTTAAAGGCCTTGCAATTATCCAGACGAAAAATAGTCAGGGTCAGAACCAAGACATTATCAATGAGAATTAAGAGTAAGTAGATTTTTAAAATTAATATGGCTATGAAGGCAAAAAGAATATGGCATTTAGACAGTTTTTTTTGTTGAGCGTCACCCACTATTATGTAACACTAGAAAAGTGTTACATAAATCAAGTCCAAATGAATCTTTGGTATTTTCAGGTCTTATCTTTGAGTCTACGTTTCTTGATAAAATGTCAGTTGTTGATTTATTTTACTAACTTCTCAGAACTTTTGGAAGGTTTGTTTTACTTAAAATGTGCTCATCAATAATATTCTATCAATGAAAGAAACAAGTTATGATTCTGTAATTGCTAGTTCCTTGCATTCCATGCCCCAATTTTTCAGTTTCTTTTTTTTTTTCTGTTTTAGACTAAAGATAAACAGTTTTACTCCACACATAGTTATTGAGCTTCTATTATGTTCTCAGCATAGCAATAGGCAATAATGATAAAGACAGTATAAACTTAATCTTCAGCCTTTAGGAAATTCCTGGTCTAGAATGGGTAGGGAAAAGGAGATCAAGAAGGATGACAACCCCAGATAACAACAATACAGTCTCAAATTACTACCACAATGAAGTATTATGAGGGTTCAAAGTGCTATGAAGATTCAAAGGAATGATGTTAGGTGTTGGGAGTGTTAAGTGTGGTTCTGGGCAGACCACACACAATGTGGTAAAGGTTTCAATGATGGAGACAGTGATGCTCATGATGATGCTGGAGAACAAGTTCCTTTAGCATCCGTAATTATATTAGTTACTGCTGACATGCCTGTGGGCATATAACCAGGAAGACTATTCTACCTGTGTGCCTGGTCTCCTTCCTTAATGATTCAAATCACTGATTATGTAATAATAATAATAGACTTGGTAGCCAAAGAATCAGTTTTCTCTATTTGATTTGCTTCTTCAGGTGAATAAAGGCAGTTTTAGAAAGGCTCCCATGAGTTCACAGAATAAAGCAAATACACAGGAGAGAAAGTGTCACCTAGGATTAAGGAAGCTTGTGTCAGAGTCAGAGTAGGGGACACACAGAAGCTTAGCAAAAGAAATGAAAGAGCAATTTCTTTCCTTACAGCCCTGAAAATATACTTATAAACTGAATCAGGAGCAAAGGAAGAAAAGGTAGGCTACTGTATGATGAGGGGAGATATGAAAAAAAAAGGCAGCAAGTAGGAATTTAGTTCAGTTTTTAGAGGATTAAATAAGGCTGATGCCAGGAACATGATGAAGTAAATTTCCCAAAGGGGTAAGATTCTGGCAGAAAATCAGAATCATGTGTTTAGAAATGAGCATTATTCTTTATACCAACAAAAACTCAAAATTATTCAGCCTGGAAATGAATTTTGGAAAGACTATAATAGATGTATTCATTCATTCATTTATTCTGCAAACATATATTGAATGCTTATTATAGACCAGACAGTATGCTAGGCATTGGTAGAAAAAGCTGCCAAGACTGTGAGGCCTCCCCCCAAAAAGTTCATGCAGGGTGACTCACAAGAAAACACAAAAACAACAATAAAGATATTGATGTGTATTGTGAAGCTTGGTATGAACTGCAGAGGAAATGTGGAGAAGGAAATTCTTCATCTGGCTGGGGTAGTCAAGAAAGGCTTCCCAGAGGAGAAACTATCTTGAGTTAGGATGTGCAAGATGAATAGAAATTGACTGAAAGGAAAATGTGGGGGCAGATGTTTAAGGCAAAGAGAAACAGATCATGCACCCGTGATAAGTTTTACTATGAAGCCATCTAATGATTACCTGAGCTCCATTTACAGGGAGGCACTCAAGAATCTAGTAGAGGGTATAGGATAGAATAGAGGTTTTGCCAGTCTTTCTGTCCTACTTGAAGCCTTTCCCATTCTGGGTCTTTTAAAATAGGAACTCTAGAATAAATTACAATGCAGAACTAATCAACCTCAAGTGGAAGCCCAGGTAGTGGATTTTGGAGGCAGGGGCTAAGCACTCTAGAGTGGTGACAAGACCCAAAGAACAGAAATGGTTTGTTTGCAGGCTGGGTGGTATTATTCTGTTTTGAGCTTTGAGAAATATTCTCTCTGAAAATCTCACTTTTTTATTGCTTTTTTCTTTCTTCCTTTAACAAACAAGTAATGCGATTCTTGGCTAAGAACTTCTTTGACCTTAAATTCTAGTGGTCTTGATCACTTAGATGGATTGGTAACTTCAGCAGAAGGAGAGAGGAAGTGGCTTATCTCTGTTACTTGCTGCCTACATGGAGAGTGTTCTGGGAATGCAAAAGCTCACTGTCAGGTTGGATGGTCCACTGAATGTAGAAAATAGGCCATCCTGCTACAAGTCTTTACCATCTTTCTTTTGCATCTCCAGCTACTTTAACACTGTTGGATGCTAAAATTAGTGGCTAAAACCTTTCGAATAAACAAAATTTACACAGTCTCAAAATAGTCCCCCAAGGTATGTATTAAATACAAAGGCAAAGATAGTAATTTTTAGTAGAAAAATCCAGCAGAAACCACCTTCTAGTAGGTAGAGATCAACATCACCAGTAATAAGATATCAGCATTGTGAATCCAGCAATACAACACACTGAAAAGAATAGAGCATTTCTATATTTCTGCAATGTTCTTGTCCAAAATAATTTCACTTCAATCATGAGAAGACATCAGACAAAAAAAAACCAAGGAGCATTCAACAAAACTACTGATTGATACTCTTCAAAGGTGTCAAAGTCATGAAAGGTAAGTGAAGGCAGAGGAACTGTTATAGACTGTAGCAGACTAAGAAGAAATAATAACAATGCAAGGTGGGATCCTGGATAAGATGTGGAATAGGAATAAAGTTAGTGAAAAAATTGGTGCAATTTGAATAAAGGTATTGGCTTAGTTAATAACAGTCCCAATGTGAATTTCTTTTACTCGATAAATGGACTGCTGTTATGTAAGACATTAGGGGATGTGAAGGATATATAGAAACTCTCTGTACCAGTTTTCGTTTTTTCTGAAGTCTGTGGTTCATAATTTATTTATTTACTTATTTTCATGGTTCAGAATTTAAAAGTTTAAAAAAGCCATTCAAGTTTAAGATAACAGAAGGTGGGTACACGTGGGAGGGTGAGCACACTGATAAAGTCTGCACATTGGATATTTGTGGGAGGTGAGGTTGGCCGAGTGCCTCTGAAGGAGTTTGAGTGCAGTCCTGTAGGTGACAACAGGCCATTGAGGAAGTTAAGCAGCAGAACATTATGACCAGGTTTGTGTTTCATGCATCCTTCTGGTGACAGCATGGACAGGAAGGTAGGGACGCTAGAGCTGGGGACAGTGTTAAATTAGCTGGAGATGCAAAGAAAGATGGTAAAGACTTGTAGCAGGATGGTGGTACAGGTGATGGAATGGACTTACAGAGTTCCACAACCATCTTCTAAGAGATTCATCATTCCCTGGCTATAATCCCCTATGAATGTTGCCTAGGCCTATTTTCTACGTTCATCACCCATATACGTATGTATGTAGCCTACACTGTTGTCCATTTTATCCTGATTAAGGATTTACTCAACTTCTATCCCGTATGTGCTTCTGCTTCCTGAATTCCAGTCTAAAGTGTGATGTCATTACCTGGAGGTCAGAGTTCTTTCAGTGGACCGTCCATCCTGGCAGTGAGCTTCTCCATTCCCAGAACACACTCCATGTAGGCAGCAAGTAACAGAGATAAGCAACTTCCTCTCTTTCCTTCTGCTGAAGTTACCAATCCATCTAAGTGATCAAGACCACTAGAATTTAAGGTCAAAGAAGTTCTTAGCCAAGAATCACATTACTTGTTTGTTAAAGGAAGAAAGAATAAAGCAATAAAAAAAAGTGAGATTTTCAGAGAGAATATTTCTCAAAGCTCAAAACAGAATAATACCACCCACCCTGCAAACAAACCATTTCTGTTCTTTGGGTCTTGTCTCCACTTTAGAGTGCTTAGCCCCTGCCTCCAAAATCCACTACCTGGGCTTCCACTTGAGGTTGATTAGTTCTGCATTGTAATTTACTCTAGAGTTCCTATTTTAAAAGACCCAGAATGGGAAAGGCTTCAAGTAGGTTTGAAAGACTGGCAAAACCTCTATTCCATCCTATACCCTCTACTAGATTCTTGAGTGCCTCCCTGTAAATGGAGCTCAGGTAATCATTAGATGGCTTCATAGTAAAACAGATTTGAGTTAATAAGTAGAGGAAATAAGTTTCCTTCCCCAGTGATATTTTATCTGCATTGTTCTATTAAAGACTTACTCCTTTTTAATTAAGCATGGCTCCCAGTTCTTCCTAAATCTTTTTTTTTGCTGTATTATTAAAATAAAACTTTATTGAAGTACAGTTGATTTACAATGTTGTGTTCATTTCTGCTGTACAGCAAAGTGATTCAATTATACACATATGCATTATTTTTTAATATTCTTCTTTCCCATTAAGGTTTATCATAGGATATTGAATATAGTTCCCTGTGCTATACAGCAGGACTTTGTTGTTTACTCATCCCATATATCAGCTTGTATCTGCTAACCCCAATCTCCAACTTTGTTGCTCTCCCAACCTTCTCCCCCTTGGCAGCCACTAGTCTGTTTTCTGTGTCTATGATTCTGTTTCCATTTCGTAGATAGGTTCAATTATGCCGTATTTTAGATTCCACCTCTAAGTGATATCATATGGTATTTGTCTTTCTCTTTTTGACTCATTTCACTTTGTATGATTATCTTCATATGATTATCATCCATGTTGATACAGGTGGCAACGTTTCATTTTTTTTTATGGCTGAGTAGTATTCCACTGTACGCATGAACCACATCTTCTTTACGCATTCATCTATTGATAGTTACATGGGTTGTTTCCATGTCTTGACTATTGTGAATAGTGCTGCTATGAACATAGGGGTGCATATATATTTTTGGTTTAAAGTTCCATCTGGATACATACCAAGGAGTGGGGTTGTTGGATCATATGGTAATTCAATTTTTGGTTTTTTTAAGAACCTTCATACTGTTTTCCATAGTGGCTGCACCACCTTCCATTCCCACCAGCAGTATAGGAGGGTTCCCTTTTCTCCACACCCTCTCCAGGATTTGTTACTAAATCTTTGTCTAACAAAGTAAAGACCCCTGATTGGGAATGCTATGCCACTGCCATGTAGTGTGTTCAGTGTTATTGAATCTCTGTCTTTGAGTAAAGGACTAAAACAGGTCCTTTAGTAAAGCCTGAATATACCAGATATTTTAAGAGGAATAGTGTTAGAGGTCCAGAGTTAAAAAGATACAGTGGAGATTCTGACTTTCCAAGGATGACAGACCTCCAGGTATTAGCAGAATACCTGATTATTCCCACATTTGCCCTGTTGCTTTGCATTATGCATGCAATTGCCTAGCACATGTTATATAGAGCTACCCATTGCTTTGTACACTGGGGTTGGTAAGAAGTAGCTTGGTTTTAGGTGAGAGAAAGTAGAAAAGGATTTCTGAAAAAGAAAGAAGTTTGGGAAGAGACTGTAGTCACGAGAAGAACTGGAGTTAACATATAAAAATCAGCTAAATGCCCAAGTTGAGACTGGGAACAAAAAATAGCAGAACCAAAGTTTGTGACCAGGACAATGCAAAGCCTGGCGACAGGGAAAGGTGAATCAAAGAGAGAGTGTAGACCCATACTCATTTGCCTATTTGTCTGAATACCTTGGGTCTAGTTACCTGGGATGTAGCTTTGCTCCCATCAACTAATGTAAAAGACATGATAAATGTTGTAAAGGCTAACAGGTTTAGTATTAAGGTTATTGAAATCCTTGGTCTATTTTGTAACTCTGTGACAGGGAGGAGGAAGTCACTGTAGATGAGAAATTCAATAACAAAACCATCCCAAGGAGAAATTGTAGGTGTATTTCTATTTTAGGGAATGTATTGGGAAATATGGGAATTTCCAACTCATTCTCGGGCTCCAAATTAATTGGTTCTTTTTATAAAGCAATAAGGAGCATTTGGAAAATATAAGGGAAACTTTGCACAGAAAAGTTTTCAGCAAAGTCCTTTTATTTTCTCCTCAAAATGACATTAATAACTAAATATTGCCCATATTGATTTCTTGGTTTGGTGTGAATGAGTTCTTTTGCTTCTAAGTTTTCAAATGCCAGAATATGGATTCAAGATCTCTTCTGTTTTATGCTGCTGCTGCTGCTGCTAAGTCGCTTCAGTCGTGTCCAGCTCTGTGTGACCCCATAGACGGCAGCCCACCAGCCTCCCCCGTCCCTGGGATTCTCCAGGCAAGAACACTGGAATGGGTTGCCATTTCCTTCTCCAATGCATGAAAATGAAAAAATAAAGTTAAGTCGCTCAGTCATGTCCTACTCCTAGCGACCCCATGGACTGCAGCCCACCAGGCCCCTCTGTTCATGGGATTTTCTAGGCAAGAGTACTGGAGTGGGGTGCCATTGTTTTATGAGGAGGAAACAAAAAGAGATTCTTGTGCAGCCAAGCTTACTAACAATGCTCCTCTCTACCAAGACCATTATTAGACATAGTAACCTGATACATTATTCCCTTTTTTACTGAATGCAGGAAGTAGGCTGTTCTATTCTACTCCCCAGCTTTTACAAAGTAACAAGCAGGCAGAATTCTCTGGACAAAATAAGATACAAAGCCCAAAGAACATGCTTCATTCTCTTGTAAAGTGTGCCCTGGAGTACACCATGTTATTCTACGGACAGTACTTATCAGTTCTTTATACTCATGGATGAAAGAAGTACAGTCACATGGAAAATGGTCAGGAAGAGTTATTCATGGGACACGTGGTATGGTTCTAAAGATAAAACTTCATCTAGCTCATAATTTTATCCTGAGTGAGCCCTGAGTTCAGGGAAGAGTCCTAACAGCCATATGGACTGACCTCGCTCCATCACAACCCCACCACTCAGGACTCTGGGATTGTAGAGCTTCACCATTCCATGTACTGACTGTCCATCAGTACTATGAATGCTGCTGTTCGGTTGGAGAGGTTGTCTGTGTGGATTGGTGGGATTTTAAAACAATTACCAAGAGCTAATTTTCATTCAACCTCCATTAAGCATGATGTGCTATATATTAAAAATATTACTTACCAGGGATAATTTATCTATGACCTTTTGTAACATGAGGAATTATCTTGTCATGCATCATTATAGTAAATCTTCTCTCTCCTTTATCTAATGGCAAACATTTTTAATGGGTCTCTGAGGATCTATTTTAAATATTCAACCTAATGCAGAATGCTGTAAACACACATCTTTTGCAAGAAAAACAGAGCTGCTATTCTTTTTCCTTGGAGATTCTGGGGGAGGTGAAATGTTTAAAGCTATATATCTGATTCAACCCCTTCACTTTGAAGCAGAAAGCTAAGAGGTTAGCCTATTGTCCATGTTCATGGGTAAATCAGATGCAAAGGCTGGACTCGCAGCTGAGTTTTCTTCATTCTCTGTCCAGAACTCTATCCTGCACCCTGACCGAACAGGATTTAGAGGAAGCTTCTGTCAAGCAAGCCAAGATAGGGAAACCCACGTAAGAGTGGAAGGAAGGACTATATAACATATACGGTAAATTGTATTGCTATTACTCTGCTGCTAAGAGATGCTTTACAATTGTGGTGCTGGAGAAGACTCTTGAGAGTCCCTTGGACAACAAGGAGATCAAACCAGTCAATCCTAAAGGAAATCAACCCTGGATACTTATTGGAAGGACTGATGTTCAAGCTGAAGCTCTAATACTTTACACCTGATGTGAACAGCCAGTACACTGAAAAAGACACTGATGCTGGGAAAGATTGAAAGCAAAAGAAGAAAGAGGGTAGCAGAGGATGAGATGGTTGGCAAGCATCACTGACTCAATGGACATGAACTTGGGCAAACTCTGGGAGATAGTGAGGGACAGAGAGGCCTGGTGTGCTGCAGTCCACTGGGTTGCAAAGAGTCCGACATGACTTACCGACTGAACAACAGCAACATAAGAGATGAAGTATTCTGGTCTCTGGACAATAAAGAGGCCTCACTGGAATTCTAACATGGGCCACTGTACACGTGCAGGAGTCATGGATGTTTGCTCTTTAAACAAATATTTATTAAATACCTCTGCACAACAGACATCATAGTAATTGTTGTCTAGGGATCCTAGAGGCCAGGTTGGGCATCTCCATTTCCCAGCTTCAGGAGTCTATGAGAAGTGATGCCGCTTGTTGTCTCTAACTTCCTTGGCCACCTATCCCCCTCCCCCATCTTCTCCAGTTAGGGAGTAAAGGTGGGCAGTGACCTACTTTATTGAAGAGTTTTAGGAGGAATCTGGCATGACTCAGCCCCTTTTTCTTCTCTTTCTCTTTGCAATCTGCTGGTCAGTTCTTGGTCATGTGTTCAGCTTAACAGTAAGACTTCTGTTCTAATGTGACCAGTCTGTGGTTTGCCCTCCATGCTTATGACAGGAATTGTCAGTTTCTCTAATATAAAGGCTCAGTTTTATGAAACCAAACTTGCCTCACACTGATGTAAAGTTTTCCATCAGCTTCATTAGTATAACTTTGGCTGAAGTCAGGCAAATGGTGCCAGGTCTACAAACAGCTTTTGAGCCACCACAGTGCAGGGCTCAGGTCATGGGTATAAGGGCAGTGCAGTCGTACATGTTCCTCTCCTTGAAGAGCCATGTTAGGGTTAATATTTTGCTGTCATGTTCTTGAAATTTAAAAATTTTAAACAAAGGACTCACATTTTCATTTTTTGACTTGGCCTTACAAGTTGTGGAGCCAGTCCTGCCAAGGTTCTCAGCTCAACGGGGGCGGGGGGTGGGGGGTCTTAGGACATGGGCTACATGGTTTAATCTCAAGTTACTCAAGATAAGCTTGGCCTGGTATTGCAAGATCATTTTAGGCATTAGTGGATAGAACATCTGCCACTGCTAAACAACAACAACCTCACAAACTTTAAGGTGGCTGGGATCTGCATACAGAGCACTGGTATGACTCAGGGAGTAAAATGTTAGCTTGACCTCGATTTGCTACTTCCAGATTCCATTCCATTTTCAGGACTATGGAAAGAATTCTGTGTTCCTGAGGCTTATTGAAAGCCTGGAATATCACTACCCCCACCTCCTCCCAGACACACAAACTGGCTTCAGATTGCTTCAGGACTAGTTAATCACTAAGCTATTGCTGCATTTTTCTGTGCTTGGAGAGCGCATGTCAGAGATTTTCATCCACATACAAGTTTCAGAAGCAATCAAGGCTTTGCTCCAGAATACTGGTCCTGCTAAGACCTAGGTAAAGATAGGGGGAAACTTGGAGGCGATTTCATCAGATCAGATCAGATCAGTTGCTCAGTCGTGTCTGACTCTGCAACCCCATGAATTGCAGCACGCCAGGCCTCCCTGTCCATCACCAACTCCCAGAGTTCACTCAGACTCACGTCCATCGAGTCAGTGATGCCATCCAGCCATCTCATCCTCTGTCGTCCCCTTCTCCTCTTGCCCCCAATCCCTCCCAGCATCAGAGTCTTTTCCAGTGAGTCAACTCTTCACGTGAGGTGGCCAAAGTACTGGAGTTTCAGCTTTAGCATCATTCCTTCCAAAGAAATCCCATAGGCCTAATCAATTCCACAAGGGACTTGGTTAATAGATACTGAGGTATAGAGGTAAGAATGCCTACCTGCATTCTTACTTTAAAATCTGCTTCTAGAACAAGTTATGCTCAATAGGACTCAGGGATTAAAGGAGAAATGTGCATGTAATGCTTAGTTACTCAATCATGTCCAACTCTTCTTGACCGTTTGGACTGTAGCCCACCAGGCTCCTCTGTCCATGGAATTTTTTTCAGGCAAGAATACTGGAGTGGGTTGCCATTTCCTACTCCAGGAGATCTTTCTGATCCAGGGATCGAACCTGGGTCTCCTATGTCTCCTGCATTGCAGGTAGATTCTTTATCCACTGAGCCACTAGGGAAGTCCAAAGGAGAAATGGAAGTTAGTAAAGTTTAAATACAGTGAAGGGGGAAGAATGCTACCTCAAAAAGGACTTGATGATTGGACTGCTACATTGCAAATTTCTAAACCCCAGAAGATACATTATGTCAAATGGCACTTTCTGGGTGACAGAACCCATAAGTGGAGCTCCCTCTCAGATATGGTAAAAGCACCATGCCCAAATAAGCTTTCTTTAAAAAGACCTTCCAACTGAATTTAAATTTAAAGGTGATGGCCTTCTTAAATCAGCCTAATTGACATCATTTGGAGCTAAAATTTAAAAGTTACCAATAATCCCAATTCTTTCAAATACCATCAAATCTTTGCTATTTGCTATTCTCTTTTGAACTGTGGTGTTGGATAAGACTCTTGCGAGTCCCTTGGACTGCAAGGAGATCCAACCAGTCCATTCTAAAGGAGATCAGCCCTGGGATTTCTTTGGAAGGAATGATGCTAAAGCTGAAACTCCAGTACTTTGGCCACCTTGCGTGAAGAGTTGACTCATTGGAAAAGACTCTGATGTTGGGAGGGATTGGGGGCAGGAGGAGAAGGGGATGACAGAGGATGAGATGGCTGGACGGCATCACCGACTCGATGGATGTGAGTTTGAGTGAACTCCAGAAGATGGTGATGGACAGGGAGGCCTGGCGTGCTGCGATTCATGGTGTTGCAAAGAGTTGGACACAACTGAGCGACTGATCTGATCTGATCTGATCTGATTCTCTGGCAGCCCTACGTTCTAAGTTTCTTTGCCTGAGATGAGGACTTGAGGACTGAGAATTGCCATTGTTTCTATGTTTGAAGCACTTCTGAAATAATATGTTGTGTTCTAATAAATCTCTGAACTCTTTAAGGAGTGAGGTACATTAAAGATATTTTATGTGGGACTAATCCAACCAGTCCATCCCAAAGGAAATCAGTCCTGAATATTCACTGGAAGGACTGATGTTGAAGCTGAAACTCCAATACTTTGGCCACCTGATGTGAAGAACTGACTCATTGGGAAAGACCCCGATGCTAGGAAAGATTGAAAGCTGGAGGAGAAGGGGACAACAGAGGATGAGATGGCTGGTTGGCACCACTGGACATGAGTTTGAGTAAACTCTGGGAGTTGGTGATGGACAGGGAGGCCAGGCCTGCTGCAGTCCATGGAGTCACAAGGGGTCAGACACAACTGAGCAACTGAACTGAACTGAACTGAAGTCAACTCTTAAGGTCCAAAGGAACTGCCTGTATTCTAGTGATGAATAGTCTAGGTTGTCACTTCTGAAGGAACCCAATTCCTTTTGGTCATTGAGAGAACACCTTCAACTAGACAAAGCAGAATACAAAAAAGACTTCACTTTCTTTGGTCTTTTCATACCCAAGAACAATATCTAACTTTGGAATTTAATTACTTTCACCTTTGTTGTACTTGAACTTTCAAGATACTCTAATCTATGAGCTTTATTTTCTCGCAAGGAATTTGATCCTGGGAGGGAGTTTATATTCAGGTACTGGGAATTTTATCATTGGTTGAAGTTTCCCAATGAGTAATATTAGGTAATGTACTTGAACATAATTCAAAACTGGTCAACAATAAGGCAGAAATTTCACGTGGCTACCATGGTTTTTGAATTAGTTTAATTAATGAATGGGGAACAGTCTACACTGTCATCTGCAACCTCAGGAGGGTCCTTAATTCAGGAGTGATTTGATTGGTATAAGGGAGAGCTTTATGAAGGTAGACTCAAACCACCCTAATGGGTTGCCACTCTCTCCCCCAATGAGATAATCATGCCATTGTTGACTGTGTGTTTAGGATAGAGCCAAAGGAGAGAAGAGAACCAAAATCTTAGGAATGCTGATTAGAAAATGTCATTTATCCTGGTTCATGTTTCTAAGAGAAGAGACATCAATCATAACCTCTTGGCTTTGCTCTTCTCTTCTTATTTATTCCTCTCATAGGCAGATGGAATGAATTATCAGATTGGTGTGATAGGGAGAGGGACTGGGGATGCTCAGTCTCTTGCTCTCTTTTTGAACTTTCTCTCGGCCTTCAGAGAAAGTGCGTTCTTGTCTGCTCCTGGCCATGTGCTAAACTCAGTGCTTGAGGCTTCCTTTGGGGAGGCCTACAGTGTTCTTTTGGAGAAGGCAATGGCACCCCACTCCAGTACTCTTGCCTGGAAAATCCCATGGACGGAGGAGCCTGGTAGGCTGCAGTCCGTGGGGAGGCTAAGAGTTGGACACGACTGAGTGACTTCACTTTGACTTTTCACTTTTATGCATTGGACAGTTTTCTTTTGCTGTTTGAGATGAGGGTACAGTATTATAAAGTTCACTGTTGCTTTTCACTTAAGCTGGAATCTCAATCAGCTGTATAATGGAAAAGTTAACATTTTAATCTTTCACTGCCTTGCTGTAGACACTGGAAAGACTTCTGTTTGTAAGTTAGACGATCTTTGTCCAACTACTTAAACTCTTTCTCAGTTTTCTCATGTATAAAATAGGAAAATACCTGTACTAACTTACACAGGATTGTTATAGATGAGAACAGTTAGTAGCAAGTGCTTGGGAAAATGCTATATCAGTGTTTGCTGTTACTACTTTATCTACCAATTTGTACAGAATTTGAGGAGTAGGAATGAGAGTTGCTTTTTATTAGGTTTCCCATGCAGTTCAATGGTAACTAATAGGTACACACAGAAAAGAATGTCATGGTCCTGGCTTTAGACTGACTAGTGGGAAATACAGATGAGTGAATCAATAATTGTAGTACAGCATGTGACATGTTATAATAAAGACCTGTGCTCTGTTTATGGGAACTCAGAGATGGGGAGCAACTAAAAATTCAAATGTTACCATAGCTGGAACTCAAGGTTAATCCAAGATAGGATGTGAATTGGAGCCTAATTATTTTTCAGCCCTGAGCTTCCCTGGTGCTATTAAATTTTAGCAAAATTACAAACTCATGTAAATACACAAACAAAAGCTAGCTTAATGCATTCTTGAAGTAGTCAAAGAATTAATGTCATTAAAATAACCTAATCCAGGAAAGAATCTTCCTGCCAATGCAGGGGATGCAGGTTCAATCCCTTGGTTGGGAAGATCCCCTGGAAAAGATAATCACAACGCATTCCAGTGTTCTTCCCTGGTAAATCCCATGGATAGAGGAGCCTTACAGACTACAGTCCATGGGATCACAAAAGAGCTGGACATGACTTAGTGACTATACAACAACAGTTTTTCAGATCCAGAGAGCTTCATTTTAGTGCTCTCTGTCCCTATTTTTATGCCATACCATGATCTATGCTTGCTTGCCACTTTCTGGCTTCCCTCCTGGAGTTGTTCTGTCCAACATTCAGTTTCAGATTCAGTAGCAGACCGTCACAACAGCTGTCTGAGGCACTCATCCATATCAGCTGCCAGACCATCAGTTGAGGAATGAACACATCACTGGATATGTAACAATATGGAGAAAATTGAGCTTATCAGAAAGGAAAGGAAATTGGGTATCAGATGAGGAGTATAGTTCCAAGCAACAGAAGCTAACTCAGAAAAGATTGAGCAGATGAGGAATTTATTAAAAAGATATTGAGAAGATCACAGAACCATTGAAAGCAAGCTAGAGACTGTGTTCATGGCAATGCTTTAAAACCACATTGGCTAGGAAGCTGTAGCTGAGGCCACTATAGACCAGATGACAAAATGTGCAGTACTGTGACTGTACGTCAGGACCTCTGTTTCTGCAACACTGACCCCAAATGATGGACACCTTCTTAAACCTTGCAAAAACAGCGTCAACAACAACAGGACAATGAATTCTGTACAGTTCTTGCTTTTGCTGCTTACTTTTTACCACAGTATTGCAAAGATGCATCTAGTTAGTAGAGTCCAAGTCATATTTCTGAATTCCAGTGGCAAGGCAGCTGAAAGAGCCACTTCTCTGGCTTCTCCCTTGGGGTGGTGTTGGGAAAGTACTAGCCAGAAAATGTGACAAATGTCTAGGAGGAATGAGACCCTTTAAAGACTTGAATGGATAATGATAGATGCCAGTAAGTATCTTATAAGGTTTTTTCCTTTCTTTTTCAAATGAATGGAAAGGTTTTCTTTTTCTTTCTTTTACATGCAAGCGTGGAACCAGAACTCAGAAAAACATGTGCAAGGCCACCTACCTCCTCTGTGGTTTCCTTTTATCCAACATTCTCCACGCAGTGATCTGCCTCTCCTTTAAATGTTGAATATAATTACTGAATATAAATGTTTAAAAGCAAATTATTCTGAAGTTATATTCAATTAGTAGCCTACCTCAGACACCCACGTCTTAATATTTAATGGTGTTCCATGGTAAAATTCTTCCTTACCACCCCCTCCAAGATACACAGTCAAGGACTCTCTTATTCAATAGTGTAGTGTTGGTTATTGTCCGGTAGTCAGCTCCTTCTGAAATCTGGACTAAATGATTTCTCCATCTTCCATATTCTTTCTGTCACAGATGCAGCAACCACACTGGACACAATGGACCTTGCTCAAACATCATCAGTATATTCAAGATATATTTAGTTTGTACCTCCAAATATTATAAATTCAGGCCTTGAAACCAAAAGTGCCTTCAAAGTTTATTCTGAAATGCTACAAATAGAATACTTTCATCAAGTTTTCTTCCCTAAAATGAGAAACATCAATACTATCAAGTAAATATTCAGAACATATTAGATATTATTATTAGTTTTACATTTACTTCTTTCACTGTTGAAGTTCTACTCAGCCTGCAAGTCAAGATGAGATCTAAACATTCCTAAAGAACCCCACCACCACCTCTTTCCCCTCAAACACAACTGTGCTTTGTTCTCCTTTTATAACTCATCACAGTTTCCAAGACAGGCCTTTTTTTTGAGTCATATATTTTCCCACTGATGTAACATCCTTTGTGACCTTTCTAGAAGCCAGAATTGGCTTCATATTGGGATCTCCCACACATAGGTAAGTTGCTTACAGAGAGCAGAATTTCAGCAAATATTTGTTGTATTGAGCTAAATATTAATTCTTATTTTGTCTCATACTGCAGTCTTTTGTTAATTAGGCATAAAGGATAAAGGATTTTAATAGGATACAGAGTTATCTCTTCAAGTAACTCATTTTTTATTTTTATTTTTTAAAATTTTAATTTATTTTGATTGAAGTTATAGTTGATTTACAATATTATGTTCAGATAAAATCAGATCAGTCGCTCAGTCATGTCTGACTCTTTGTGACCCCATGAATCGCAGCACGCCAGGCCTCCCTGTCCATCACCAACTCCCAGAGTTCACTGAGACTCATGTCCATCGAGTCAGTGATGCCATCCAGCCATCTCATCCTCTGTCATCCCTTTCTCATCTTGCCCCCAATCCCTCCCAGCATCAGAGTCTTTTCCAATGAGTCAACTCTTCGCATGAGGTGGCCAAAGTACTGGAGTTTCAGCTTTAGCATCATTCCCTCCAAAGGAATCCCAGGGCTGATCTCCTTTAGAATGGACTGGTTGGATCTCCTTGCAGTCCAAAGGACTCTCAAGAGTCTTCTCCAACACCACAGTTCAAAAGCATCAATTCTTCGGCGCTCAGCCTTCTTCACAGTCCAACTGTCCCATCCATACATGACCACAGGAAAAACCATAGCCTTGACTAGACGGACCTTTGTTGGCAAAGTAACGTCTGTGCTTTTGAGTATGCTATCTAGGTTGGTCATAACTTTCCTTCCAAGGAGTAAGCATCTTTTAATTTCATGGCTGCAGTCACCATCTGCAGTGATTTTGGAGCCCAGAAAAATAAAGTCTGACACTGTTTCCCTATCTATTTCCCATGAAGTGATGGGACCAGATGCCATGATCTTCGTTTTCTGAATGTTGAGCTTTAAGCCAACTTTTTCACTCTCCACTTTCACTTTCATCAAGAGGCTTTTGAGTTCCTCTTCACTTTCTGCCATAAGGGTGGTGTCATCTGCATATCTGAGGTTATTGATATTTCTCCTGGCAATCTTGATTCCAGCTTGTGTTTCTTCCAGCCCAGCATTTCTCATGATGTACTCTGCATATACAGAGTTAAATAAACAGGGTGACAATATACAGCCTTGACGTACTCCTTTTCCTATTTGGAACCAGTCTGTTGTTCCATGTCCAGTTCTAACTGTTGCTTCCTGACCTGCATACAAATTTCTCAAGAGGCAGATCAGGTGGTCTGGGATTCCCATCTCTTTCAGAATTTCCCACAGTTTACTGTGATCCACACAGTCAAGGGCTTTGGCTTAGTCAATAAAGCAGAAATAGATGTTTTTTTCTGGAACTCTCTTGCTTTTTCCATGATCCAGTGGATGTTGGCAATTTGATTTCTGGTTCCTCTGCCTTTTCTAAAACCAGCTTGAACATCAGGAAGTTCACGGTTCACCTATTGCTGAAGCCTGGCTTGGAGAATTTTGAGCATTACTTTACTAGCGTGTGAGATGAGTGCAATTGTGCGGTAGTTTGAGCCTTCTTTGATATTGCCTTTCTTTGAGATTGGAATGAAAACTGACCTTTTCCAGTCCTGTGGCCACTGCTGAGTATTCCAAATTTGCTGGCATATTGAGTGCAGCACTTTCACAGCATCATCTTTCAGGATTTAGAATAGCTCAACTGGAATTCTATCACCTCCACTAGCTTTGTTCATAGTGATGCTTTCTAAGGCCCACTTGACTTCACATTCCAGGATGTCTGGCTCTAGGTCAGTGATCACACCATCATGATCATCTGGGTCGTGAAGATCTTTTTTGTACAGTTCTTCTGTGTATTCTTGCCATCTCTTCTTAATATCTTCTGCTTCTGTTAGGTCCATACCATTTCTGTCCTTTATTGAGCCCATCTTTGCATGAAATGTTCCTTTGGTATCTCTAATTTTCTTGAAGAGATCTCTAGTCTTTCCCATTCTGTTGTTTTCCTCTATTTCTTTGCATTGATCACTAAAGAAGGCTTTCTTACAGCAAAGTGATTGTTTTATATATATATATATTTTTTTCATATTATTTCTGTTATAAGTTATTACAAGATATTGAAGATTGTTCCCTGTGTTGTATAGTACATCCTTGTTGCTTATCTATTTTATATATGGTAGTGTATTAATCCCATACTTCTAATATTTGCCTTCCCCCTCCCTTTCCCCTTTAGTAACCGTAAGTTTGTTTTCTAGGTCGGTGAGTCTGTTTCTGTTTTATAAATAGATCACCTGTATTATTTTTTAGATTGATATATTTGTCTTCCTCTGATTTACTTCACTTAGTATGATATTGTCTAGGTCCATCTATGTTATTGCAAATGGCAATATTTCATTCTTTTTTATAACTGAGTAGTATCCCATTGTGTGTGTGTGTATACATGTATGTATGTATGTGTGTGTATATATATATACACCACATCTTCTCTATCCATTCATCTGTCAATGGACACTTCTTGCTTCCATGTCTTGGCTATTATAAATAGTGCTGCTGTGAACATTGGAATGCTCAATGTAGTGTTTTCATCTTTTCCAGACATATGCCCAGGATTGGGATGGCTAGATCATATAAACACGGGAAACCTCATCCAGCCTGGACACAGACAGGATTGACAGATTGGTAACTCTTTCTCAATTCCATGGGTGGTGGTGTATGGAGTTCTTAGAAGGTGGAGCAATTGTCTGGTTAATTCTGATAACAAGTGAGACACTGGCATGCTAAATAGCTACGCGGCCCCCAAGCAGTTGGTGTCCCCCAACTTCTTAGTTTTTTAAAGTAACTCATTTATTTTTATAAGGGACTTCTGGAACCACATTGCAAACTTCTTAGGTGTAGGGGTTCCTTAAAAACAATATAGGTAACTATCCATGAAAGGAAGTCTAGTAAAGCCTCATGGCCCAGACGATAGGTATATCCAGAATCAACCCCTATGTTTCACAGGAGAAAAAAGGAAACTTTCCTGATTTTCAGAGAAAAAAATATCTGTAAACTGAAAGAGCTGACTTGTAGAACCAATAAGGGTATTTTTGGGTTGAAGTCAGCACCAAAAAGTCACTTCCAATCTCTTCTTCCCTTGAAAAATCATTAATGGAGTCTGGTCTAGTGAAAACTTGGTCGTGTCTAACTCTTTGCAACCCTATGGACCATCGTCTGCTAGGCTCCTCTGTCTAAGGGATTCTCCAGGCAGGAATACTGGAGTAGGTTGCCATTTCCTCCAGGGGATCTTCCTGACCCAGGGATTGAACCTGGGTCTCCTGCATTGCAGGCAGATTCTTTACCATCTGAGCCACCTCAGGAAGCCTGCATTACTGGACATTGTTAGCCAAATTCTTCCATGACACTTTCTGGATATGAAAAACCATGAAGTCAGAAGCTACAACAGACTGATTGGAAAGTCAGCCTCTCCTTCGGACATGGAAGTCCAAAGAAGAGGGTTGGCAACTCTTTTCTAAACTTCCTCTGTGAGTTTGATCTCATTTTATTTTAATTTGGAGAAATAAATTGTGTCATCAAACATTTGGAAGCCGTGACAGACTTTATTTTCTTGGGCTCCAAAATCATTATGGACAGTGACTGCAGCCATGAAATTAAAAGACGCTTGCTCCTTTGAAGAAAAGCAATGACAAACCTAGATAGCGTATTAAAAAGCAGAGACATCACTTTGCCAGCAAAGGTCTGTATAGTTAAAGCTATGATTTCTCCAGTAGTCATGTAAGGCTGTGAGAGTTGGGCCATAAAGAAGGCTGAGCATTGAAGAACTGTTGCTTTCGAACTATGGTGCTGGAGAAGACTCTTGAGAGTCCCGTAGACTGCAGGCCAGTCCATCCTAAAGGAAATTTACCCTGAATAAAGGACTAATGCTGAAGCTGAACTCCAATACTTTGGCCACCTGATGCAAAGAGCCAACTTATTGAAAAGACCCTGATTCTGGGGAAGATTAAGGGCAGGAGGAGAAGGGGGCAACACAGGATGAGGTGGTTGGATGGTATCATTGATTCAATGGACGTGAGTTTGAACAAGCTCAGAGAGACAGTGAAGGACAGGGAAGCCTGGCATTCTGCAGTTTATGGGGTTGCAAAGAGTCAGACACAACTGAGCAACTACTCAACATCAAACTTATAGGCTGAATTAGAGTATTTGAGAGTAACATTATATTTTCACTGCTATAGGTGGAAAGGACATGGGGAAGATTGTGCAGCTTGATGGGAAAAGTATGACAGGATAAAATATAGGTAGAGGTGACTTAATGTGGTCTTAGATAATAGCTTTTCTTCAGAGTAAGTTCTAGTTGCTATTTATTCTTCCATTGCCTTGTGAAGTCCTTTTGAGGGAAGGATCACAGAATGTTTGTAGAAGAAACTTGGAAATTGTCCAGTCATTTCATTTGACAAAGAAGTACTTTGAAGGCCAGTGAGGAAGTAAAATGTAATAAAAGTCACACAGAGTAAATAGCAGAAGTGGAACTGGAATCAGATTTATTTTGTACCACCTGGCCCTGATCAAAAAATTATCTAATATTCAAAGACTCCTAATACTCTAATACTCCTTAACTTTTCTCCTAAGCATCAGGTAGACTCTGTTTCAAGTTCTCATTTGTAAAATGATTACCTTTCAAAAATTAACAGCCATGTTGGAAAACAACAGAAGTCCAATGTTAATTTCTGTATGAAAGGGGAAGGGGACTTTGCACATATTTTACACCACCCATAAGGAAATTCAGCTTTGGGGCTAATACTTTCTTTGAGACCTTCCTTCCCAATCCCAGTATAAAAATATTTGCTGATAAATAACTGTTCCAACTTGTCCCTTTTCAGAATATCAGCATTTCTCTTTACCTCTCTTTAACATTGGGCACCTGTGGGTCCTATTTTGGCTTTGTTCCTAATTACTTCACTATTAACTCACTCTTCATCTGTTCTTGTCCATTTAGTCTGTGTGGACTTGCCTTCTCTGCCCTACTGATTATGAGCTGGGCAGTGGGATAACTGAAACAATCCCACTTCAACCCAACAGATAACCTTGTCCAAGATTAATTGTCTCTTTTGACCAAATTGTCACCAGCCAGCCCCTGAAACATTTCCTTTGAATTCTAATCCATTAGTTGATAAAGTTTCCAAATTACCAGTCAGGAGTCCATATGGCTTAGGCAGACAAATCTTATGAGTTCGTCCTATTAATCCAGTTTGTTGGGGATGAGCATAGGTTAGACCCAGGGTGCTCCTTGAGAAGTTTTATCTAGTTTTAAGGTTGTATTTGGCACCTTTATTGTGGTGAAATTTACTATATAACCTGGTATATATTTTTCTCTGGGAACCTGTGTGTATATGAGTGGGTTCTGCACACATAACAAAGTGAAACTGGTTGATGCCCTGTAGTACCCAGCTGTAGTCACCTAAATGAAAAGCATGCTCTAGGTGGTCTGTTCAGCAGAAAAACTTCTGGGCCTCTGACTCATTCAAATAGATCTGAAAAGTCCCAATTAATTCATTCTACTTAATGGATTCCATTTCTAACCATTCACTTTTTATTATGGAACAGTGAGAGCAGGGCCTCATAAGAACCCCACAGTTAGCGTTGTGTCTACTATTGCTGTCTTGAAACATGATCATTTAATCTTTGAATGTGTTTTGTAAGCGAAGTCTGATGGAACAATGGAGCATATACTTGAGCAAAGGATATATAAAATATTATAGAAGAAAGGTAACTGCCTTTTATTTTAGTGCTTTGACCGGCACTTTTCCCCCTGATTTTTGAGCAAAAAATCATTTTCATGTCTGTTCTGAGAGTGGCATAATCACAGAGCCCACACTTCACCTTGGCCACTCATCTTTACATAGGGTCCTATCGCTTTCTGTCCTGGCTTACACTCTGCTGACACATCATCTCAAAGACTAAGACTCACTTTCTCTCATTTTTCCTAATAGTTAAACTATTTTTTAAGACCTTACTCTGTGCCAGACATGCACTTAACCCACATTAGTCATGTAATCACCATGACAACTCTTCTGGAATCACTCTTCTCATTAGTCCCATTTTACAGATAAGGAAATTGAAATTTAGGTTAAGCAGCTAGCCCGAAGTCACGGAGTAAGTGTCAGTGTCAGAATTTGAAGTCTGGTAGATTAAAGCCAGACCCTATGCCCTAGATTCATGAATATAATTGAGAAATATCTTTAAAATGCTTGGTCCAAGAATATGATTGGAACATTACATTTTTATTAATCCACTTCATTATTTAATCATTGGTTTTTTAACCTTTTGTTAATTTATTTTGACTTCTAAAAGTATTTTCAATATAGTACTCTCTCATAGTAAGGTTATGACCTACTAAAATCCATCATAATGGAGCATTAATGAAGTGATGCCTACATGCGTGTGTGCTCAGTTGTGTCTGGCTCTTTGTGACCCCATGGACTGTAGCCTGCTAGGCTCCCCTGTCCATAGGATCTTCCAGGCAAGAATACTGGAGTGAGTTGCCATTTCCTCCTCCAGGGCATCTTCCTGACCCAGGGATTGAACCCAGGTCTCTTGAGTCTCCTGCAGAGGCAGGCAGATTCTTTACCACTGAGCCATAATAAGGTGATAGTAGACAGGTAATCATCCACCTTCTCTCATTTTGTTTTCTTTACTGAAAGTGAGGAATATTTGAGTAAACTATATTGTTCTGCTTAAGGTTCTTGGGTCACTATTGCACTTTAAATCAATTAATCATCACTATTTCCTGATCACTCCTTCTCTTTCTGAGACTCAGTTTAGAAAACTGTGTGCAGTACAGAAAGAACTCAAATTCTAGAACCCAGTTCCAAGAAAGCATACCTGGCCTCTGTATCAATCCTGCAAATATAACCAGAAGCTTTCTTTCTTTCTTTTTTTTTTTTTTTCTGCCCTATTCACCCTCTAACTCCAAGAACAATCCACAACTGTTGCTTTCAGGCCCTCACAGTCTCTCCCCTGACTGCCATACTCATCATTCCAAATTCAGAACTAAGAGCATATTTCTGTCTGTGAATGCAAGGAGTAGAAAAGTTCACTATTCATTTCTTTTCTCATATGTCCCCACTGCTGTTAAGCCTAGATCTAAATGTTACATCTTTTGTAGGGCTTCCATGGAATGAACCCATGAGGAGGAGGCAACTGAGGGAGAGAATGTGTAGATCTTATGCTGAGTGTTTCCCGTCCTTCCCAGAGGCTGCTGTATTGCTGGCCCTTCACTGCAGGGTGGAGGGGGTGGGGGAGGTGCTTTCCCTCTTGCAACTATAGCAAGGCCCCTACATACAAATGAATTCTGTTCTGAGAGTGCATTTGTAAGTCCAATTTGTTCATAAGTCCAGCAATGTTAGCCTAGGTATCCAACTAACACAATTGACTATATAGTACTGTGCTAGGTTTATAATACTTTTCACACAAATAATACATAAAAACAAACACAAAAAATAAAGCATTTTTAATCTTACAGTACCTTGAGAAGTACAGTAGTACATTATAACAACTGGCACTTCTTAGCAGTACCAGCTACATCCCCAGTGCTTTGGACATCCTAGGCTTGAAATAAAGATATTGCACTATTGTACTTTATACAGTACTATAGAGTATGGCACCCAAAAGCACAACCACTTGTAGAGGATGCACAGATGTGACAATGTATGCCAGACACATGTAACCTACATGATTAGACATGTGAACACATGCTTGCATCTTTGAATGTTGCAACTTGAAGGTTTGTATGTAGGGAACTTTCTGTACTGGAATGGGCAAACTTGGTTAAAATATACACATTAGTCTGCCTCTCCCAGTGATTCACACAATTCATTTTTCTTATGATTTTGGACCTGAGAAGTGCAAAATGCAACTATTTTCAGGGAAACATTTTCCTTTGAATCTGTGTTCAGTTTCATGTGAGTTTTCCTCAAGAAGGCAGATGCTCTTGACGAGTTACCAGAATACCCATCATCACTGAGAGTGCCTTGGCTGTGACCTTTTTTGGCAGAAGTACTTCCAAAGAGAAGCAACTTTGCAACTTACACTGGCCTCTGTGCTGTCAGCCTGACAGTATTTCTTGAACTTAGAGTGATTTAGTGGTAGTTTTTATCTGAGGGCCTCATTTTCCATGTTGTTGCTGTTGTTGTTCAGCTGCTCAGTCATGTCCACCTCTTTGCGACCCCATGGATGGCAACACTCCAGGCTTCCCTGTCCTTCACTATCTCCCAGAGTTTGCTCAAACTCATGTCCATTGAGTCAATGATGTCATCCAACCATCTCATCCTCTGTCATCCCCTTTCCTTTTGCCCTCAGTCTTTCCCAGCATCAGGGTTTTTTCCAAAGAGTTGGCTCTTCAAATCAGGTGGCCAAAGTATCGGAGCTTCAGCTTCACCATCAGTCCTTCCAGCGAATATTCTGGGTTGATTTTCTTACACCAGCCCAATTGGACTAGGAAGAGGGAGCTGCAGCTCCTGCTGTGACCAACAGTCAACTGCCTCCCAGGAAAGAACCACCTGTTTTCAGCTCTCTCATTGCTGCTGTCCATAATTACACTCACCGAAGCTTCTAATACCAGCAGGCTGGGAAGTAAAGGAGGAGCTGTTTGGGCCTTATAGACAGATCCTTCTAGGCCTAATGAACACAATCCTCTGTCAGCAGGGTGCTCATGCCATTTTTTGAGGAAGTGTAAGCATTACCAGTCACCAGTCACACAGCTTTCACACCCACTCCACTCTCCAACATGGAGGCTTCCCTTCCACACCCTGCTGTTCCCAAACTCTTCCACCATGCCTCTGTAATCATGACCCCAGTGGGCAGATTCCCTCATCCTTAGCTTATCTTGCAAAGGTACTCTGTCCATTTTTTCCCCTTTTTTTTAGTATTTATTTATTTGGCTGATCGTGTCTTCGTTGCAGCACATGGGATCTTTGTTACATTATGTGGCATCTTTCACTGTGGCACACAACCATAGTTGGGAATGCATGGGTTTAGCTGTCCCCTGGGATGTGGGATCTTAGTTCCCCGACCAGGGATCAAACCCTCATCTCCTGCATTGCAGGGTGGATTCCTGACCACTGGACTGCCAGGGAAGTCCCTATTCTTTTATTTTATTTGAACCCTGTTTCCTGTAGCCTACAGAAATGGAGAGTTTATCTAATAATAGGGGTGGGAGATGGAATTATCTCCCTTTCTCCTTGGGGCTAATTTCAGATCATTCCATACTCCTTTGAGAAGGAAGAATTCTTCTGTATCATCCTACCAATCCTTTACCAACATGGAGATGTTACATCACTCTCACTGAATATCATATGCCCTGTTCATTGTCTTAATATCCACCTCAACTTTGACACCCACCCCCCGCCCCAGCTTCAGAAAACTTCAAAGACAATGCCTATGACATCTTCAGCCCACTGGTCTCTCACTTCCCTGAATTATTTCTTCCTTGGAGAAGGGAAAGTCTATCCACTCCAGTATTCTGGCCTGGAGAATCCCATGGACTATACAGTACAGTCCATGGGTCGCAAAAAGTTGGACATGACTGAGCAACTTTCACACTTCACTTTGAAATGGCCTTCACCTTCATTTCAGTGTGACCACCCATTTCCACATACCTGTCGTGAAAGTATGATTATAAATCTATGATTTATAAATTTCAACTGAGCTTTCAAAAATGCTTAGCATCCTAACTTGTCTATGCTACTAAGTAGATTCTTCTGCATGCTTTAAAATATAGTTTGTATACTTTCCACCTTTTTAATAAAGCCTAACCTTCACCTCTACTCAGTTTCATCCTTGAATACCTTGCCTCATACCACAGAGATAAAACAGAAATGTTGAAATGGGACCTCCATTTCATCCAAATCAGTTTTCCTACATAAAAACCCATCCTCCTCTTTTTAAAGGAAAAACTATGCTTTACAGATATCAAGGCTCCCAAATACCCAGGTCCTCTTTTGCCTTCCTAGAGAAAACCTCTCTATATCAGTTATGTCTTCTTTGTCTAAAATTTGAAGTGTTCTCCCTTAGTGGAGTCTTCTCATTAGCATTCAGACGTGTTCTTGAGCTACCAACTTGATCCCCATCACCATTCAGCCACTGCCCAATATTTTCAACTGGTCTTCACCATTAACTTCTTAAATCATCTGCCTCAGCATCCTTAACTTCTCTCACTCATCCGTAGCATTCAATTTAATGGCAAATTAAATCAATTGTAGCTTCAGAATATTTCCATAATTTTACCTTTTCTCATCCTGTCAACCACTAGCACCTGGTGCAAGCTGCTCTCATCCCTCCCCGTCCGCTGCGATGGCCACCTGAGTGCCTTCCCTCCTTCCTCCACCCTGTCTCCTGAAGCAGCACCTGCTGAGAAATGGCTCAGCCCCTCAATGGCTTCCCATCTCAGAAGAGAAGCCTAGGTCACGAGAAAAGATTTTCAAAGCCAGACATGATCTGCCCCACCCCCACGCCATCACCACGCCAACCTCACCTCCAAGCCTTTTCCACTTTGTGTAGTTAAGCGAACCTGGCTTCATTGTTATTTCTCCAAAATGCCCTGCTTGCAGTTATCTTTTGCCTGTGCTGCTCCTGCTGCCTGGACTGTGCTCCCAGAAAAATTCTCCGTCTCTCACTTTCTGTAGGTCTGGGCTCCAACATTAGAGAGAGGACTTCCCTATATAAAGCAACAACTGCCCCTCTACTCAGCAGTTCCTCTCCTCCTTAATACCACTTTATTCTCTCCATCTGACATATTGCATATTTAACTATTTGTGTGTTTTTTTGTCTGTCTCTCCTCTATATCAGAAGCGTCTTCAGGCATGTTATGTTGTTTCTATTTTTGGTTTTCAATTTACTACTCTTGCCCCAGCATCTAGAACAGAGCCGGGCACGTAGTCAGTCTCGGTAACCATTTCCTGAAAATGTCTCCCTCTTATCATTCCCTCTTTATTCTCATGGTCATTCCAAACTGGTCTGCTTCTTTGACTTGTAAATTTGTTCTTATTAAGGTCTTCACTGACCTCGTTTGCTAAATCCTCGTCTAAGTTTGCCTCATAGCAGGTTTCGACAGAATAGGTAACTCCTTTCCCCTAGAGTCATTCCTCGTGGCTTCTGTGACTTTCCTTCTGGGTCCCTGGTCCTCAGTCTCACCCCTCTGGCTTTTACAGCACCCTTAAGCTGTGGCGTTCTTCAGAGCCCTCTGTTCTCATGCTGCACTCCTTCCTGGTGATCTCATTTCCTTCTATGGATTTATAAATACCACCAATTACCACTGGCCTCAAACATATTCTCCTGCCTAGTATTATCTTCTGAGCTTCATGAGGAATCTCAATATGATGTGTGAACAACCAAATGCCAAACTTGCTATCCTTGAGAGTTACTTCTCTCAGAAAATGGTGCAGTCTCTTCATTTCCTTTATTTCCTGCATTCTGTTCCCCACTGAGCCCTGTCCATGCTGCTCTCTCTCCATACCCTGTGTCTATGGCCTTCTCTTTGTCTCCTTTGTCATACCTACACCACCATCATTTCCCACGCATAGTGTCATCTAAGTGGTCCTTCTACCTCTATTCTGTTCACCTTTTGATCTGTTCTCTACACAGTCTGTAGTATGATCAGGCCACTTCCTAGCTAAAAACACTGCAAGCGGTCTTCAGCACAGTTCAGTTATTATAAAGTCCATCACGATCTGGTCTGTAGCTATTTCTTTTGCATGATATGTTACACCTTTCCTTCATCCTCACTACCTGCCTACACATAGCTGTGCTCATGAATTGCTTTGATTAGGGCACCTGTTATAGGTACTATGGTAGTAATTAGACCTATGTTATCATACCCCACCACATCTTTCATTCAAATGAACATTAATGTCCTAAATTTTTATATGAGAAAGGAATTTTTAGTTGAATTCCAAGGAAATTGATTCTGGCACTGAAATCATATTTATTGAATGAATGAATAATTGAATTTGCCTAAGACTACATACCTAAACATTGCAGAGCTTCTCTATCATGCAGGGTTGTTAGAATGATATACAGGCTAAGTTTTTGAAAAGCATAAAGTAATAAAATTTAAAGCTTTAAAAATCATGGTAATTTTGGAAATGTGGGTTGTCCTGTATTACACAAGCATTCCTGATGAGTGGGAACTATATAACTAAAAGACTGAGTCCCCACCCTTAGGGAATTTATCTTCTCACTAGGCAAGCAAGGCTTACATATACTAGACCTCATAGAGAACAGTATAATATGACATTAATAAATGCTGGTGAGAATAACTGGGGTCAGACTTTATTTTTTTGGGCTCTAAAATCACTGCAGATGGTGATTGCAGCCATGAAATTAAAAGACGCTTACTCCTTGGAAGGAAAGTTATGATCAACCTAGATAGCATATTAAAAAGCAGAGATATTACCTTGCCAACAAAGGTCCATCTAGTCAAGGCTATGGTTTTTCCAGTGGTCATGTATGGATGTGAGAGTTGGACTGTGAAGAAAGCTGAGTGCCAAAGAATTGATGCTTTTGAACTGTGGTGTTGGAGAAGACTCTTGAGAGTCCCTTGACTGCAAGGAGATCCAACCAGTCCATCCTAAAGGAGATCAGTCCTGGGTGTTCATTGGAGGGACTGATGCTGAAGCTGAAACTCCAATACTTTGGCCACCTCATGTGAAGAGTTGACTCATTGGAAAAGACTCTGATTCTGGGAGAGATTGGGGGCAGGAGGAGAAGGGGACAACAGAGGATGAGATGGCTGGATGGCATCACCGACTCGATGGACATGAGTTTGAGTGAACTCTGGGAGTTGGTGATGGACAGGGAGGCCTGGTGTGCTGTGATTCATGGGATTACAAAGAGTTGGACACAACTGAGCGACTGAACTGAACTGAGGAAGGATACAATTAAAGGACCCTCATCCAGTCAATCTAATCTACCAAGTGAACCAAAGGAGTGTCATAAATTATAGCCAGATCTCCAGTGTCCTAGAGAAAGCCCCCAGCACTGGATTTAGCCCAGCATACGTAGGCCACAAGAATGTGTTAGAGGGGCTTCTCTGTTGGCTCAGTGGTGAAGAATTTGCCTGCAAGTGCAGGAGACATGGGTTCGATTCCTAGTCCAAGAAGATCCCACATGCTGCAGAGCAACTAAGCCTGTGTGCCACAAATACTTAGCTTTCTTCTGTAGCGTCTGAGAACCACAGCTACTGAGCCCACTTAGCATAATTACTGAAGCCCATGAGCCTAGAGCATGTATTCTGCAACAAGAGAACACCAAAATGAGAAGCCCACAAATGCAACAAAGAGTAGCTCCTCTTCGCTGCAGTTAGAGAAAAGCCCACATAGTAGTGAAGACCCGGCACAGCCAAAAATAAATAAATAAATAAAATGACCAAAAGAACTATTTAAAAAAATATGTGTTCCATCTGATCCTGCAAACTAGTATCTAACTAAAGAGGTCCTCTCTGACCCTATGTCCTCCCCATCCCTTTAATCTGACTCCCCTTTGACATGATTTATTTTATTTCTTCTCACCACCTGACACCATATATTAATTTTCTTGTGGTCTGCTTGTTTTTGTTTATTCTGTCTCCCCCACCTAGAACCTACACTTGAAGAAAGCAAAGAAGATTTTGGTTCGTTTGCAGTTGTGTCCCTGATCAGTAATAGGCTTGCAGTTGGCAGTCACTGGATAAATAACATGTTACAAGCATGAATCATGATGTACTGGGTTGAATAGAGTCCATTCTTTAACTGAGGGACTCAGTTAGGGATTGGGGTGATCATTTCGACAAAGCTCTAGTATTATCCTTTCTTGACGGGAAAATACCACCTACTTTTCTGTTCTCAATTTCCAGGACTGACTTTCCTGCCCTTTTACCAAATTTTGTAATAAGAGAAAACTGCAGTTGCAGCCACCCTATGTCCCCAAGAATATGACCAGAGACCCAGGCCATGCCCTGTGAGAGCCTCAGGCAGCTGCCTGACATCTCAGTGGGCCTTACTTTGGGCGTGGCTTCAATCCCCAGGATCGCTGGCTCATCTCCAAATGCACTGTTGAGATTTGATCCAGATACTGCCCTCCAAGAGGCCTCACACTGTCTCCATTCAGCTGTGACAGTGTGCCGAAAAGCTACCGCAGCTTTCACTAAATTCTGGAGTGAATGTCAGGCTTCCTTTGCATTATCAGACACGTCTTACATGGCCTCTTTATTGGGTTTTTATACCTTGAGGGGGTCCTAATAGGATGAAAGGGAGGCTGGCTAGGTGCAAATGAGTGCCGTTCGACTATTTAAAGGCACATTTAATTAAACCGGATTCATAGCCTGCATGGGGCAAGTTAAATGAAAACTAAATAGATGGAGTATGATTACATATTATTAAGAAGAGAGACAGCTCTGGAGACCAAATTCTTTTAACACAACATTAAGCCGTGCTCATTTCATATGCACAGTTTAGCATTAGCCTATAAGGAGGACGTGTTTTGAGAAAATCAGCAGAATGGTTATGAGCACTAAACAGCTTTTAATAAAATGCAATGTTTCAGGCAAGGAGCAGCTTCTAAGCTTCACTTAAATATGCTAATTAAAGAAAATGAAGTTTCCTACTGCTTCCAGGTTCTCTTTGTTTTCCCTCTATTTTTTATGTTCATCTCAGCCTGGCTACTTTCCACCTTATTTTATAAACTCCTAGAAGTGCCCCAGATCTCTTATTTACAAGATGTCAGGACTTTCTGAGAGATGGAAAAAATAAATAACAAACACAAGTCTGTGAAATTGATGACGTTATCCAAATAGGCAGTCTGGATCTGATGGTCCATAGACTGAAATAACCCTAAGTTTCTAGCTGATGAATAGACTATTTTAACCAAATGGGCCCACCAAATTTGGCAATCATAGTAAAAATGGGTGTGATCTGTTGAGTCTCTGTAGTGGGGCAGCTTCTTGACATACATCATCTAATTTGATGCCCGTCATCTGCCTACAAGATGGGTATTGATATTCTCTTTCCACAGAAACAGAATGAACAAGGCTAATGGTTATTGCTGGAATTCACAGTGAGTCTGAATGACTCTAAAATCCCTTCTCCCTCACTGGCAATGCCTGCCCCAATCCTATCCTGGGCATTACATCTCTAGGGGAGGGGGCATCATTTGCAAAAACATGTGAATATTCAATGTAATTTGATATTACAAAATAGAACAAAAACGTTTCCAATAATTTTCAGGGCTTCCCAGGTGACACTAGTGGTAAAGACTCACCTGCAGGTAGAAGAGATGCGCGTTAGATCCCTGGGTCAGAAAGATCCCCTGGAGGAGGAAATGGTAACCCACTCCAGGATTCTTGCCTGGAGAATCCCATGGACAGAGGAGCCTGGCAAGCTGCAGTCCATAGGGTCACAAAGAGTCATGACATGACTGAAGTGACTTGGCACACAGCACACAATAACTTTCAAAGCATGAACCCCTTTAAAGCAAGTTTTACAAAATTCTCTTGGCTGCTTGTCCACAGGTTAAAAAGCAAAGTCAAGAAACACTGATCTGATTTTTATCCACCCTAGATATAAAACCTTCTGACTTTGCCTCACTGCCCCCATCTTCTGATAGCAACACTTTGGTACTTCTTAGAATCTGCTCTCCTCCATTTTCAGACCCTGTGGCCTGAGCTAGGTTTACACTGCCCTTTAGTTCTGTTTGCACATGTCCTCATTCTGGTCAACAGTGTTTCAAATTGGTTCATGAAATCCAGTCCAAGAAAGGAACTTTAGCCCTTATACCTTTCACTGGAACTGTTGAGAAAGAGATGCTCTCTAAGGTTGCTAAGCTGGTCAGATATATGCCTGGCCTTGCTTCTGGCCCTCTTGTCATCATGAGGGAGAGCCTGCATGAAATAAAGCCAAACCCACAGATGGAAGGGCTCAGAACCCCAATGACATTGTTTGAAAACCCATGTCCAACCATGAATGAAATCAAATATCTATATGTGGACTTTGTAAGCTAATGAACCAATCAATTCCATTTTGCCATTAAGCCGGCTGAGTCATTTTTCTATCACTAACACCTGAAAAAGGATGTCCTGCTTATCTCCACCAACTTTATAGTTGTAGAATCTGAAGCTCAGAAAGGAAGAATGCTGTTCTCAAAATTTATATTCCTAGTTAGTGTTATAGTAAGGCCTAGAATCCGGAACCATTCTTCCCAAATTGGTTTTGTCTCCATTGATCATTGATTCTCAAAGGTTTGATCCCCAGACCAGTGGTACCCACATCATCTGGCATTTGTTAACAGTGCAGGTTCCACAGCCCCTTTCCAGATCTACTGAGTCAGAAACGCTGGGGTTAGAACTAACAATCCAAACTCTAGGGGTAGGACTAATGCATTAATGTTTTAATACGTCTTTCAAGTGGCTCGAATGCCTGCCCATATCTGAGAACCACTGTTCTGGATCAGTGTTCTCCAACTCTGCAGTGGCAAAACATTTTCTTTAAATAGAATATTGCATAGGAATTCAATATAAATAACAGATAAGGGCCACTTACTTTGCTTGAAAGGTGTCTAGCGACCTACTTGTTCCTGAAAACACATGGCAGCACTTGAGGATGTTTCCAGGGAAGCTCTGCTGCTGCTGCTGCTGCTGCTGCTAAGTGGCTGCAGGTCATGTCTGACTCTGTGCGACCCCATAGACGGCAGCCCACCAGGCTCCCCCGTCCCTGGGATTCTCCAGGCAAGAACACTAGAGTGGGTTGCCATTTCCTTCTCCAATGCATGAAAGTGAAAAGTGAAAGTGAAGTCGCTCAGTCATGTCTGACTCTTCGTGACGCCATGGACTGCAGCCCACCAGGCTCCTCTGTCCATGGGAGTTTCCAGGCAAGAGTACTGGAGTGGGGTGTCATTGCCTTCTCCAGGGAAGCTCTAGGATCCCATGACTCACAATTCACAGAAAAATTGAAGAGATACTATGTTACCTCCATGCCAGTTTTCATCACTTTAGGGTACTGTTCCATTATCATTTATGTTCAACTTTTCTGTAATCTCTTACAGAATCAAAGGGGAAATATGGGATTGGGGAGTTCACAGTAACAGAGATCTGCCTCGGGAAGCCCCAGGTCCTGTCCCAGCTCACCCCAGTTCCAAAGGTGAATGTAGGAAGTGAAGAGGCAGCAGTTACTTTTTTCAGAGCTCAAGATCCAAACCTTTAGTGTTTGGGAATGGTGTAGGAAGTGATTTATATTGCCCTAAAACATGTGTTGCTCTAAATCTTAGAAATTCAGTAGGGTTCCTCCTTGACAAATTTATGGAAAATGGCAATGTGTTATGGAACCTGGCACTTTCCTTGCTCTGCGCTCGCCCAGCCTTGCCCTTGGCAGACTTGGTCTCTTCCACAGAAAATTGTCTAATCATCCGTGTGTGCTGTGGCCTCAGATACCTGGTGGTCCACCTTCCCAGGATGTTTGCAGGAGACAGGGCTGTGTTCAACAGAAAGGCAAACATCTGCTGAAGAAATGTAGGGGACGGGGAAAGGAGATTTTACAGTTCCCCCAGGAACACTGGTAACCACTTCTGTGTCTTAGCAATGGTTAGTCAAATGCCCAGTGACCTTCAACTCAGCCCATTTCCAAAGTTCTTATTTTATAATAAGTTCAACTACAGGAAGTTCAATTGCTACCTCCCCTATAAAGCTATACATGGCTCCCTGTCTCCCTTGTCTTCCCTGACCTCCTTTTTCAGGGTTCCCACTGATTGTTATACATGGCTCTGTTACAACATTCATCATATTATTTTAATACTAACAATAATGTCTTTTGTAATAATAGACAACACATTTCATATTTATTAATGTCATTTTGGTGATACATCTCTTCATTATGTGGTAAGGTATGGGACCCTGTAGTTTCATCTGTGTATCTCAAGTGCCATCTGTCATGTGACAGGTGCTCAAAAATTTCTGTGAAAAAATAAATTTCTTGCTAGGCCTGTTCTCCCAAGGTCGTCTATGGAGTTCACCAGATTGAGAACTTAATCATGGCCACTGTGAATCTAATGCTGGATATAGGCCAAGACCAGCGCCTGGTTAGTTTCAGATGAGGAAGCTTGTGAGCTTCTCCAAGATCAGGTAGCTGGCGGGTGATGGAGCAGTGACTTAATCCTCGTATTGTCTGTTTCCAAAACCGTTGCTCTTATTGTATCTGTCTCTTCGTCTCATTCATCATTCATTCATTTAACCCACACTTAAGGAGAACCTGCTGTGCTTCAATAGCACGATGTATGTACATTCTGAGAGTCCATCTTCATCCTCAAGGGCCCAGACTTCCCTGAGCTCACAGAATGGTGGAAAGAAAGTCCCTAAAACTGCTAAACAAGCAGATAAACACAATCCTGTTTGATAAGGGCTCTTGTCTGGGATCGACATAGTACTTTTCTTCTAAAGAATATAAAACTCTGACTACCTGAACAATGAGACCATAAAGAGATTGTTGTCATTTCATTCCTTTCCCCCTATGGAAATGAAGCCCATTCCTATACAACATCCTGAGACCTGGAGGCAGATCAGATTAAGCAGGGTACCTTGGTACTGCTCATTATCCCAGACCTACCTGCCTGTCCCCTGCTTTAACTGCTAGCTTTCCTGGGCAGAAATATTTCTGAGCTGCACTCTGCACTTTTCCCTCCTTTTTAACATCATCAGATTTGAAGTAGATATACGCTGCAGTAGACTTGCTGGAAATATTATAGAATTCCAGTAGGAGATCGTTCACCTTCTGTTGGACAATAACACGTGTTCACAGTCTCAGCAGTTTGTTCACTTTGTCTGAGGAAGGAACCAGGAATATATTAGCAATTTGAGAAGTTTTGGGGGTGGGGTAGTTACAAATGATTTCACTTTCCTTAATGTTATTATTCCATGACGTTTCTGTTTTGGCATAATTTCCTGGTACAACCTTCTTCTGGCCTTGACAAACACAGAACTTTTTGGAATTCTCCTCAAAACATACCGAGCATTTAGATCAGACTTTGCCAAACTGACTCTAATGACACTCATTGTTCATCCTTGACAAAGATAATTTTGTCAATTTTTGTCAATCTTTTGGATAACTACTTAAGATGTATCTGTTTTGTGAATCACTTTCAACTTTCTAAAAATTTTTCTGAAGCCCTTAAGCAAAGGGGAATGCAAATCTGACTCACAGATAGCTAGTTTGTAGTCTCTTTCTAGGAAGAGAATGAAGATTATGGAAGAAATATTTTAATACAGAGAGATGAAAATTACAGTGCTTTTAGTGACACTGCATCTCTGGCAGACAGTGTTTGTATTAAATTATCTTCAGCTATCCCACCAGTTTACTCTAATTTTGAAATAGTTTAAAATAAACGAGTTTCCTAATGAACAGGCTGAATGACATATTGGAAAGATAATGGTTTTGATGTTAGACCCAGACACAAATCCCCACTCTCCTACCTAATTGCAGGGGTCTTCTGGGAAAATCTTTAACCTTTTTGGGATCCAGTTTCATCAGCTGTAATATTGGGATGGTCTTGCCCACCTGCATGATTCTGTAAGTTTTAAATGACAAATATGGGAGAACTCTGAGTGCGAAATGCTCCAAAAATATAAGTAGGTGTTCAGTGACCATACTCTTGTTCAATGGTCATAATCTTGGAGTACGTATTCCATTTTTTACTATATTTGTATTATAACTATTGTGTAGTTTTAGTGTCGTTACTAGTTGTTTTTGTTTTCTATGGCTCTGCTGTGCTGTGCTGTGCTATGCTAAGTCGCTTGTGTCTGGCTCTTTGAAACCTTATGGACCATAGCCCACCAGGCTCCTCTGCCCATGGGATTCTCCAGGCAACAATACTAGAGTTGGTTGCTGTGCACTCCTCCAGGGGATCTTTCCATCCCGGGGATCGAACCAGAGTCTCTGTGTCTCCTGCATTGGCAGGCAGATTCCTTATCACTAGCACCGCCTGGGAAGCCCTTCTGTGGCTACTGTGACAGGTTACACACACACTGAGTGGTTTATAACAGGAAAAATTATTGTCTCACAGTTCTGGAGGCCAGAAGTATCAAATCAAGACATTGACAGGGCTATGCTCTTTCAAGTTTCAAGGGGTGAACCTGTCTTTGCCTCTTTCAAATTCTCCTAGCTCCATGTGTTCCTCGGCCTGTTGCTGCTTAACTCCAGCCTCGGGCTGTCTTCATATGACTTTGTTTTTGTTTTCTCCTATTTTAACTCTTATAAGGACACTTGTCATTGGGTTTAAGGTGTACCCAGATAATCCAAGATAGCATCATCTTGAAATGCAAAGACTTTTTATTTTATTTTATTTTATTTTTAAACTTTACATAATTGTATTAGTTTTGCCAAATATCAAAATGAATCCACCACAGGTATACATGTGCTCCCCATCCTGAACCCTCCTCCCTCCTCCCTCCCCATACCATCCCTCTGGGTCGTCCCAGTGCACCAGCCCCAAGCATCCAGTATCATGCATCGAACCTGGACTGGCATCTCGTTTTCAAAATAAGACCTCATTCACAGGTTTTGGAGATAAGGCATGGATATATCTTTGTAGGGACATCATCCATCCCACTACACTTGTGTCTTGTGAAACCACATTGAAGCAACTTCAAAGGTTAAATTCCCTTGTTTGCATGAGAGGGTGGAGCAAAGTCTTTAAGTAAACTATAACCTCAGTGGACCCATGAAATGGATGTTATGAGATGATAATAAGGAAAAATTAGGCAGGAAGCCAGAAAAGAATGTGTTTAGATCCGAGTTTGTAAAAAGCCAAGTCTGTCTACTCTGAACTACTCTCCAGCTTATCTACAGTAAGCCCAGTCTTTCTAGAATTTCCGTGCCTCAAGTATTTCTGAAATCCCAGAATAGGAATAGGGGCATGGCAGTGAGTTAGCTGATACAGTGAATTCGTCTTCTATAGTTCAGAGAACTGCTGCTTAAGCAGAAGGGCTTCCCTGGTGGCTTAGCGATCAAGAAACCACTTGCAATGCAGGAGACGTGGGTTTGATTCCTGGGTAGGGAAGATCCCCTGGAGAAGGAAATGGCAGCCCACTCCAGTATTCTTGTCTGGGAAATCCAATGGGCAGAGGAGTCTGGTGGATTATCATTCATGGGATTGTAAGAGTCAGACATGACTTAGTGGCTAAACCACCCCCACCATCACTTAAGCAGGAAATCAGACCCTCTTGAGACTCATTTGAATAGAGATATTCCCAGATAAAGGTATATGTATGTTTGAGTCCTGTTTCCCACCTGAAACTATCACAATATTGTTAATTGGCTATACTCCAATATAAAACAAAAAGTTTTTTGAAGTCTATTTTGTATTGCTAAAAAACAGATATTCAAACAACTAGCAGCTGAACTTCGTAAATACTGACCTCTGTTTTAGTTCCTTGGGAACATCGCTACTGCATCTAATATTTGTGAATGTTACAGGATTTGAGAATGCTGCCTGTTTTGCCCTTGAGCCTTGGTCTAGGGTTTCTTATCATTGCCTCATTGTAGTGAAAAGGAGTTGTGTTTGAATAAGGCAGAAGGATGACGCATTGTCTATATCATTCCTCACTTGGATCCTCAGTAAATAACCCAAGGTTCCAAGAGTTGCAGTTCTTCCATTCTTACCAGACCAGATGCCAGGATGAGGTCCTATTATCAACTAACATACTTGTTCGGATTCACTAATAGCATCCAACAGCTTAAGCCTTGGTATTGAGTCTCATGCACATTGTCCAAGTCTCAAAGGGTCCAGATTACCTTTTTTTACAATCTGGTCTTCAAACACAATTCCTACACCCATAAAATCTGTTTTATCTCTGGGTGCAGAGCTCTGGCGGTCTGAATTCCATTCCCTTTTGACCAAAGCTTTTTTGTCCCTTGTGCAAAAAGAGCATACAAATAGACACAGCAAAGTGAAGTGCCCATGTTCCAGACATGGCCCAGCCATGTTATTTTAGGATTTTACACCTGAACTTTGCAACTGGAACTGTAAGTGAAGTTTGGTATCATTCCCCTACACACACACCTTTTATAAATTCCTTAGAAAAATATGTCTAAGTAAGTGGGCTTCCCTGGTGGCTCAGATGGTATGGCTCAAATGTCTATATAAACTATGCTTAAAGACAAGAGAAGTGCAATCTTTACATTATAGGGACAAATGGATTACAAGGATCAGTGGGTGAGGACCCAACTGAGGAGGTGCACCTGGGGAGAGAGTCAAAGACTATGCATACATCCATCACTTCTCCCCTATATATTATCTTCTGGAAGTCTTTTCTGTTACCACAGTGAAGAACCTGGGTCCTTTTGATTGATGTTAGTATAGAGGGGAAAATTATAAACCTTGGAATCAGAAGAACCTGGATAAGAGTCCTAATCTACCACTTATTTACTTTGCTTTCTCAAACAAGTTGTCTAGCTCTTTCAATCACTTGCACCATTATTAAGTTGAAGAAAATACCTGCTAACTTAAAGCATTGCAAGCAAGGTTAAATAAGAATTGAAAGTTTTTAGCTTTGGCATCCAGAGAAGGCAATGGCACCCCACTCCAGTACTCTTGCCTGGAAAATCCCATGGACAGAGGAGCCTGGTAGGCTGCAGTCCATGAGGTTGCACAGAGTCGGACACGACTGAAGCGACTTAGCAGCAGCAGCTTTGGCATCATAAGAATTCATTACCTTATAACTTGGCATAAGCTTTAGTAATTTACAGATTAACTGTCCATGGCACCTTTAACTCAGAGCATCTTTTCTGCTGGTTCTACCTCTTTGACTTGTTATCTCCTCAGATTCTCAGGCCTGCCATAAACTTTGTTCCCCAGCAAGTTAATTGATGGGTGCTGAAGATTTAGATGGAAGTACGGTCATTTTCAGAAATGTATCCTTAAATAAATTCACAATATTCATACCCTTATCTTTCATTTGCCTTTAAAAATAAACTAATACAGATAGAACTTTCTGACACACTTAAATGCTAGTTTGAGATCACTCAACTCATTTACATGGATGACCTCTGCTTGAACTCATTTCTCTGGAAATAAAAGTTTAGTGCACTACTAATTCAACTTAGAAAGTAATTGGAAGACTTCGGCAAATGAGGAAAATTCTAATTTTATAGGGACTGGGGACTTAATTCAAATGAAAAAAGCTTCATTGATGACATGAGTTAATTGTGCAGTTAACATGAAATAACCTTACCTAGCATTACAAAGATTCTAAAAGCACCAGCTTGCAGGTATCAATGATTAAAAGATTCTTTAAGGGGAATCACATTTCTTGCATTTTCTCTGTGTTGTGTATTAAAAGAGACAGTCACCAGTCACTCAAGAGTCTAATACTCCGTAATATTATATAGCAGAGCCCTATTATAACCCCAAGGTAGCATACCCTCTGTTTTGTGGAATCCTTGCCTTCTACCTCTAAATGCTGGAGATCTCAGGGTTCAATTCCAGACCTTCTTACCTAATTACATAACTGCTTGAGATTTCATCCATTCCTGTGACTATTAATACCATTCATATGCTACTGATGCCCAAATGCTCCATCTCTCTGAGGCTGAGTCATCTATCAATCTGCCTACTTAACACCACCACTTGGATGCCTCATACTCATGTCAGACGTAACATGTTCAAAATTAAAATCCTCTCTCAGGTTGGGTTCCTTAGAAGCAGAGCCTCAGACAGGAATTCTCCAGTGATTTATTATATTGTTACTGATTTAGTGATATTCAGGTGATTTATTTCACGAATGCTCTCAGGAGAAAGGGAAGGAAATAGAAGAGGGCTGGGGAAGAGACTTAAGTGAGACCAGCTTGGGTATCATCCCACAGCAACCTCTGGAGAGCAAACTGTGCACTAGGTTGGTGTCCCCTTGAGGCTAGGAGGCTGGCGTTTTATGACCACATGTCAGGTTTCTGGCTCCCTAAAATGGGAGGTTGGAGGACAGAACTTCCCAAGAACTTTAGCTACTGTTTTACTGGGGAAAATTCTCCAGAAAATGTGGCAGCTGTGAACAATTAGCACCCAACATTTATGGCAGCTGGGGAATGGGTCTATCTGCCAACAAAAAGGGCAAAAACAGGATACCCATATCATCCACTAAAGATTCTTTTTTTAAAAGAACTCTTTATTGAATTTGTTACAATATTGTTTCTGCTTTATGTTTTGGTTTTTTGAGGCATGTGGGATTTTAGGTCCCTGACCAGGGATTGAACCCACATCCCCTGCATTGGAAGGCAAAGTCTCCATCATTGGACTGCCAGGGGACTGTCTCACTAAAGATTCTTGATTGATCCCTCAATATGCAACTCAAGTTGTACCTACAACTTTTGTCTGAAATCCACCCATTTCGCTTCAACTCCACTTCTAATACCCAGGTCAAGCCACTATCATGTCTCATCTACACTAGTAAAACCCTTCCAACCGGTACCCTGGATCCACTCTTACTCACCAGCTATACATTGTCCTCACAGAAGCTAGAGTTGTTTTCTTTGTTTAAAACACAGATCTGATCACCTTCAAATCCTCTGGCAGCTTCTTATGGCCTTTATAATTAATTTTGAACTCAAGGCCAAGGTCTAAATTCATCAGTTAGGCCTTTGCCTCCAATGCCAGCCTCATTAGAGGCCTCTCTCCCTCTGTAGCTGCCATTTGGTCCATTCCTTGATCATTAGACGCTTCTGCCTTATGGTCTTTTGTTGTTTCTTCTGGTGAGAAGCTCTTTCCTCATCCCTTCATTTTCTTGCTTCCTCATTATTCAAGTCTCTCAAGTGTTTGATGACACTTGCCTGAGGGAGGCCTCCCCTGACCTGTTAGCTCATTCACAGTACTAATCACAATCTTCAAGGTTATTTGTTCTCTAAAACTTGACTACTGAATGAGCTGGGTGATGTATGAATACAGAAAACAACTTTCTATTAGCCTTGATCTCTTAACTCATTATCCTCCACAATAGATAATCCCATAGCTTCTCCTATTCCTCTCAGTTATTAAATTCTAATTCAGTGAAACATTTACACTTCAATTTCTTAGACTTATACTACTTAAAGCTTTTTACATTGCCCAGCTTGGCCTGCCTTAAGCTGGAGAGACTACATTGGGCAAAGAGAACAAGATCAGCTTCTTTACTATTTCCCTTAGTTTGCACCCCGTCCTCCCCCCACTGAAGGGTATAGGCTTTCTGTGTCTTCTTTAGGATTGAAGCAAGGGCAGAGCAAGATGGGGCATAAAAGGAACTTACTCTACTTGGGTAATTGTACCCTGGCATTAGGGCTGTCTACATGTTGTAGGCCTGACTGCTGACTTCCAGCTGGGATGCCCCCTCTTCAATAGTCTGATATTGTTAATGCCTAAGATGCTGGTTGATTATACCTACTTCAGCTCCTAGCTTCCTGTGGCCTCTTCCACCCAAACAGCTGTATTGGGGTCTCCTCATTCATTTTTCCAATATACTTTTGAGATAATCCAAGTACAGTTCCCTTTTGCAAAGACTATATCTGGAACAGAGGAAATAATTCAGCCTTACATTGCCAATCCCAGCACATGCAAGACTGTCTCAATCCATTCAGGCTGCTACAACAAAAATATTATAAACTGGGTACCTTATGAACAACAAACATTTATTTCTTACAGTTTTAGAAGCTGGGAAGTCCAAGGTCACAGAGCTAGCGGATGTAGTACCTGGTGAGAGCCCACTTCTTCACTGATGGTCATCTTCTCACTGTAATCTTACATGCTATAAGGGGCAAGGGAGCTCTCTAGAAACTCTCTTATGAGGGCACTAATCCCATTCATCAGGGCTTCACCCTCATGACCTAGTCACCTCCTAAGGGCTCCATTTCCAAATTTCACCACTTTGGGGATTAGATTTCAACACACAAATTTTGGGAGGGCACATTCAGATCATAGCAGAGACGTTTAAATGAAACCTGCTACCAAAGGTTGTGAAGGGTTGGTTGGAGGCACTCAGCCATGAGTAGTAAGATATTAGAACCTATGTCTCCCAGACACCTGCTTTCTAAGGATGAAGGATTTGGTTCCCCAACCCTGGGCTGTACTCTGCCAACACGCCGTCTATCACTCTGTACCCCCAGGCCTCTTTTGTTTCCCGTTCTTCATGGCCAGGAGGTGAGTGTTGAAACAGATGGCAGAACTGACTCTATCCGGTCTTTTTGCAGAGCAAGCATAGACGATCTAACACTAGATTTAGAATTTGGAGTACATTACACCTGCTATTCTCAGCTTTAAGGCCTCAGTTAAACTCTAATACAGGGAAAGCCCCATTTAACACCCTGTTATTTTTTCCCTTTTGTCTATAACTCTCACTAGAATATATACTATGAACACTGGTATCCTGTCCATCTGGTGCTGGATGACTCCTCAGCTGGCTTAGCTACTGACACATATTTGTGACCAGTAAATATTTGGTGAGTAAATTTATAGTGCTGTGCATATAAACATTTTTTCTTAGTTCCTTTATCTGTAAAGTTTGTTTAAAACTTAACTCTCAAGAAAAAAAAAAGACTCAAAATTTTGCGTACAAAGAAAAAGTAGGGGACTGATGTTTGGATTATAACCTTTATTTAAGATTTGAAGGGTCTCAGAAGTATCAGGGATTTACAACCACACTCCCCCCGCTACCATGGATTCCCCACAGGTCTTTTGTTTAAAATGTAGTATTTAAACTCTTTAGTACTTTTTCCCTACCCAATTCCTGGTAAATTCTTCCCATCATTCATCTACACACCTGATAGTTCTGTAAGGCAAGAGACCTTTTCTCCCATCAGGCAGGAGTCAGTTTCACCAACCCTGTCCTGCCTCAGCTGTTCCTGCCTCCCTCCCAGGAGTTCAGAGATCCACAGCTGCAGCTCTCTGTCTTTACCTGAGGCAGGAAAAAGAGAGTTCCCTGGAAACTTTCCTCTGTTATTGAGTGATCAACCAATCGTAGTTATTATAATAATTATCATCATCCATATTATCATGTAGTTGTTTTTGTTTAGTTTCTCAGTTGTGTCTCTTTTTGATCCCATGGATGGCACCATGCCAAGCTCCTCTGTCCTTCACTATCTCCAAGAGTTTGCTCAAATTCATGTCCATTGAGTCAGTGATGCTGTCTAACCATCTCATCCTCTGTTGCCCCCTTCTCCTCCTGCTCTCAATTGTTCCCAGCATCAGGGTCTTTTCCAATAAGTTAGCTCTTTGCATCATGTGGCTAAGGTATTGGAGCTTCAGCATTAGTCCTTCCAGTGAATATTTAGTATTATCATGATATGTTAGTAAGCCACCCTGCCAGAGTCTATTATGTCATGAAAGTAATGAACCTCCTTTCATCACGACTTTCCTTTGTCAACACATATTGTTTCTCCAGCTAAATAAGAAAACTAGTATGTATTTTCATTGTCAAAGTGAGCAATAAGTTCTGTAAAAAATGTTCAAAAGGATGGAGTGTCTGTCAGGAAGACCTGAGGATTCCATCCTGGAAGCTTAGTTGTCTAAGGAGAGGGCCTCCAGCTGCCTATGGGGCTCCCTATGTGTCAGGTAATGATTTTGCTGGATCAATGCAGGTGAAAATGCTGGGAAAGTGAGTGATAAGTGCTGGGAGTTGTAATTTTAAACAGAAAGTCAGGGAAGGCCTCATTTAGGATGGAATTTAAGTAAAGACCTGAAGGAAGTAAAAGAGAGAGTCATGGGTCTTCTGAGTAAAGAGCATTCATGCAGATAATAATAATTATTATCATCAGTATTAGAAATGTAAAAAAAAAGAAATGTAATTGTTGTTGTTCAGTTGCTCAGTGGTGTCTGAGCACAGAAATGTAGAGGCATGAGTGAAAGAGGGGACTCAGGAAAGAACATAAGGTTTGGCCAGAGCTTTTGGAAGGATGGCATTCGTATTCATTGAGATGGAGCAAAGATGAGGGGTTGGATTTGGGGAGATTAGGAGTTTAATATTTATGCATATTAAATTTGTATAATGCCTATTACATGTTTAAGAAGAGATTCCACAAAGGTAGTTGTGTCTGTAAATCTAGAATTGAGAGAGAGAGAGAGATCTCAGAGTTATCATCATATCAATAGTACTTAAATAAATCAAATGAAAAGCTCCAAGGTAGTAAGAGTTCAATTCAGTCACACAGTTGCGTCCAACTCTTTGTGACCCCATGGACTGCAGCACACCAGGCTTCCCTATCCATCGCCAACTCCCAGAGCTTACTGAAACTCATGTCCATTGAGTTGGTGATGCCATCCAACCATCTCATCCTCTGTTGTCCCCTTCTCCTCCCGCTTTCAATCTTTCCCAGCATCAGAGTCTTTTCAAATGAGTTAGGCCAAAGTATTGGAGTTTCAGCTTCAGCATCAGTCCTTCCAATGAATATTCAGGACTGATTTCCTTTAGGATGGACTGGTTGGATCTCTTTGCAGTCCAAGGAACTCTCAGGAGTCTTCTCCAACACCAAAGTTCAAAAGCATCAGTTCTTCAGCACTCAGCTTTCTTTATAGTCCAACTCTCACATCCATACATGACTACTGGAAAAACCATAACTGACTAGACAGAGCTTTGTCGGCAAAGTAATCTCTCTACTTTTTAATATACTGTCTATGTTGGCCATAACTTTTCTTCCAAGGAGCAAGCGTCTTTTAATTTCATAGCTACAGTCACCATCTGCAGTGATTTTGGAGCCCACAAAAAATAAAGTCTGTCACTGTTTCCATTGTTTCCCCATCTATTTGCCATGAAATGATGGGACCAGATCCCATGATCTTAGTTTTCTGATGTTGAGTTTTAATTCAACTTTTTCACTCTCCTCTTTTACTTTCATCAAGAGGCTCTTTAGTTCTTCTTTGCTTTCTGCCACAAGGGGCATATCTGCAGATATGCTGATGACACCACACTTATGGCAGAAGAGTGAGCACAGATGGACAAATAAGACCACGATAGAATCTTTGGCACTCCAAAAGGAAGAGGTCAGGGAGATGAGGAGGAACTCAGAAAGAAGCTGTGTGAGTCAGGGTTCTCCAGAGAAACAAAACCAACAGGACTCGTGTAGAGACATAGACATACTTTGTTGCTGTTGTTGTTTAGTTGCTAAGTTGTGTCCAATTCTATGTGACCTCTTTCCATGGGATTTCCCAGGTAAGAATACTGGAATAGGCTGCCCTTTACTTTTCCAGGGGATCTTCCTGACCCAGGGATTAAACCCATGTCTCTTGCATTTACCACTGAGCCACAAGGGAAGCCCATAGACATATTTAGAAAGAGATATATTATGAGGAACTGGCTTACATAATTATGGCAACTAAGAAGTCCCATGATGTTCTGCCCATAAACTGGAGGCCCAGAAAGGCTGATAGTGTAGTTTCAGGCCAAATCCAAGGGCCTTTGAACCAGGGGAGTCAGTGGTGTAAGTCCTAGTCTGAGTCTGAAGACCGAGAGCATTGATGTCTGAGGGCAGAGAGAAATGGATGTCCCAGTTTAAGCAGAGAACAAATTTACATCCTCTGCCTTTTTATTGTATTCGGGCACTCAATAGATTGGATGATGTCCACCTACATTGTCAAGGCAATGATCTTTACTCAGTCTACCAATTCAAATGTTAATCTCTTCCAAAAACACCCTCACAGGCACACCTGGAAATAAGGATTTGCCATCTATTGGTGCATCTCTCAGCCAAGTCAGTTGACATGTAAAACTAACTAACACAAAAGCTTAGAAGTAGCGGCAAATGAGGTTTAAGGCAAAAATGAAGAGGTGTCCTGAAAGTCACAGCAATGTATTTCAAGATAGAAGGTAACAATGCTGCTAATAAACAGAATAAGTTGAGGACTACAGGCTTACTATTACATCTAGTCATCCAGAGATCACTGGTGATATTGAAAAGAGCAGAATCAGTGGAGTAGCATGAATTAAAGAGACTGGGCTTATGGGAGAATGAAATACTATGAAAATGAATGACAGTGAGCATAGAGAAAACTTTTGAGGAAAGTTTCTGTAAAAGGAAAGACAGAAATGTAGCTAGAGGGGGAGGTAGAATTAGTTAAGACATTTTAACATAGGAGAATAAACAGTAAATTATGATGTTGATAAGAATGATCTAACAGAGAAAAGAAAATCATGATTCAGGAAAAAGAGGGGGTAATTGCAGTGTCTTTGAGCAGACAGGAGGGGTTGGCACCCAGGGCACAAGTAGAGGCATTGCTGTTAGCTAACAGCATGGATTGTGCATCCAAAGTACCAAGAGATACCACTTCTTACCAATAGGTAAGAAATGTGGGGGGAGATCGAAGGAGTTCTCTTTAGATGACTTGTATTTTTCTCAGTAAAATATGAAGCTGAGAAGGATGAACCAAGTCATCAACTAACAAAAGAGGATGGGGGAAGAGGTATTGGAGGTTTCAAGTATGGAATAGTCCACTGGTAGAGTGGGAGAGAAACAGATATGGAAATATAATTTCCAGTTAGCACTAAGAGCACATTTGAGATAAGTGGTCATGAATTGAAGGTGAAGCCATTTATCATAGTTTTATGCTTTTCTTCAGTCATGTTGAGATGCACAGTCGCAGGCATGGATTCAACAGTTGGATTTGATTAAGGGCTGTGTTTTTGCCTATAATGAAGCTGAAGAGGGGTTAAGAAGCCATGGATATATGCAAAGGAGGGGTTATAATTACTGGTCACAGAACTAGGCTGAATGAGAAAGGGAGTGAATCCAAATGGATCAGGAGAAATGAATCATTGTTCTCATTGATAGATTTTAGGTCCTGAATGGACTTAAACGTAGGTTGGAGGGAAGATACTGGAAGGAGTGGGATGGAAAGATAGGTGGTTATCAGAGAGTGTGACGCTGGGAACATAGAATATGGAAGGGACACAGTTCAGATAAAGACAAGGTCTATGGAATATTCATGAGAACAGAAGGCTGAGGAATACAGAGGAGTGGATCCTGGGAAGAGAAGAGCTCAGGGACTAAGAAGCTGGGGTACTAGAAGGATCATATTGGACTAGAAGAGCATTGATATCACCAAGAAGCAGAAGTGGTGCAAAAGAAAGTGATAAAGAGCCAGGATCAAAAATCTTCCAAAATTCAGAAGTGGCATGAGTATGGATTGATGATCACTACAGGGAGAAGTGGTGTGTGGAAACACCTAATCATCTCAGAATCAAAGTGTTTTTGTGGAGAAGGAAGAGAAAATACAAAGAAAGGAGCAATGAGGGATAAAGGACGCTCATTCCTCCTATAAGCCCAGTGTAGTAGACTGCAAAAGAGCGAACAGTTATCATCTGAAAGGGATATGGGGAAAGAGGTATTCTCGAGAGAGAGTCAGGGATCTTCAGTTATAATAGACTGGGCATTCGATAAGTAGCAGTGGAAAAGTTTAGGAACTGGGGGGATTCCCCAGTGACTCAGTGGTAAAGAATTCATCTGCAATGCAGGAGACCCAGGACATGTGGGTCTGATTCCTGGGTTGGGAAGATCCCCTGTAGGAGGAAATGGCAACCCACTCCAGTATTTTTGCCTGGGAAATTCCATGGACTACAGTCCAAAGAGTTCCAAGAATTGGATACGACTGAGCACAAGCACAGTTAGAAGATATGCTCAGAAAATGATTTTGTGGGATTTTACATATGAAATATAGAGAATGATGAACTCTATATGATCTGTGTAATGGTGGAGACCAGGATTTCTGGGGTAGCTTTCTTTTATTGAAACTTTGAATTTCTGTAACTACTGACTGATCAGATCAGATCAGTCACTCAGTCGTGTCCGACTCTCTGCGACCCCATGAATCGCAGCACGCCAGGCCTCCCTGTCCATCACCATCTCCCGGAGTTCACTCAGACTCACGTCCATCGAGTCAGCGATGCCATCCAGCCATTTCATCCTCTGTCATCCCCTTCTCCTCCTGCCCCCAATCCCTCCCAGCATCAGAGTCTTTTCCAATGAGTCAACTCTTCGCATGAGGTGGACAAAGTACTGGAGTTTCAGCTTTAGCATCATTCCTTCCGAAGAAATCCCAGGGCTGATCTCCTTCAGAATGGACTGGTTGGATCTCCTTGCAGTCCAAGGGACTCTCAAGAGTCTTCTCCAACACCACAGTTCAAAAGCATCAATTCTTCGGTGCTCAGCCTTCTTCACAGTCCAACTCTCACATCCATACATGACCATTGGAAAAACCACAGCCTTGACTAGACGGACTTTTGTTGGCAAAGTAATGTCTCTGCTTTTGAATATGCTATCTAGGTTGGTCATAACTTTCCTTCCAAGGAGTAAGCGTCTTTTAATTTCATGGCTGCAGTCACCATCTGCAGTGATTTTGGAGCCCAGAAAAATAAAGTCTGACACTGTTTCCCCATCTATTTCCCATGAAGTGGTGGGACCGGATGCCATGATCTTCGTTTTCTGAATGTTGAGCTTTAAGCCAACTTTTTCCACTCTCCACTTTCACTTTCATCAAGAGGCTTTTGAGTTCCTCTTCAATTTCTGCCGTAAGAGTGGTGTCATCTGCATAACTGAGGTTATTGATATTTCTTCCAGCAATCTTGATTCCAGCTTGTGCTTCTTCCAGTCCAGCGTTTCTCATGATGTACTCTGCATATAAGTTAAATAAACAGGGTGACAATATACAGCCTTGACGAACTCCTTTTCCTATTTGGAACCAGTCTGTTGTTCCATGTCCAGTTCTAAATGTTGCTTCCTGACCTGCATACAAATTTCTCAAGAGGCAGATCAGGTGGTCTGGTATTCCCATTTCTTTCAGAATTTTCCACAGTTTATTGTGATCCACACAGTCAAAGGCTTTGGCATAGTAAATAAAGCAGAAATAGATGTTTTTTGGAACTCTCTTGCTTTTTCTATGATCCAGCGGATGTTGGCAATTTGGTCTCTGGTTCCTCTGCCTTTTCTAAAACCAACTTGAACATCAGGAAGTTCACGGTTCACCTATTGCTGAAGCCTGGCTTGGAGAATTTTGAGCATTACTTTACTAGCATGTGAGATGAGTGCAATTGTGTGGTACTTTGAGCATTCTTTGGCATTGCCTTTCTTTGGGATTGGAATGAAAACGGACCTTTTCCAGTCCTGTGGCCACTGCTGAGTATTCCAAATTTTCTGGCATATTGAGTGCAGCACTTTCACATTATCATCTTTCAGGATTTGGAATAATTCAACTGGAATTCCATCACCTCCACTAGCTTTGTTCGTAGTGATGCTTTCTAAGGCCCCCTTGACTTCACATTCCAGGATGTCTGTCTCTAGGTCAGTGATCACACCATTGTGATTATCTGGGTCGTGAAGATCTTTTTTGTACAGTTCTTCTGTGTATTCTTGCCATCTCTTCTTAATATCTTCTGCTTCTGTTAGGTCGATACCATTTCTGTCCTTTATCGAGCTCATCTTTGCATGAAATATTCCTTTGGTATCTCTGATTTTCTTGAAGAGATCTCTAGTCTTTCCCATTCTGTTGGTTTCCGCTATTCCTTTGCATTGATCGCTGAAGAAGGCTTTCTTATAGCTTTGTCTAATTATGGAGGAACTAATTTCTTCTCATGGGGCAAGATGCATAGGCCTGAATACATATGTACTGGGCTGTGTTTATCAATAATCTCTGCACTGTGATGCACTGTGCCTAAGAAATAATGTATGGAAATTGTGTGGAAAGCAGAGTTTGGCTCAGGATAGCAAGATCTCTACAGATTAAAAGAAATTTTTATGAAAGTGGGAAGAAGGGCTTATTAGAGTGTAAAACAACATATCTGAAATCAAGCCTGTCTTATTGTTATTGGAATACTCCCACTCTCCCATCAAGGACAGCATGTCATGGCCTGGTATTGATAGATTTCAAGGGTTAGTTGAATTCTTCCATGAGTGACAGATATTTTGCAAGTTACAAAAGCAGAATTTTAACTCATTTTTTCACAAGGAAAATCCCATGGACAGAGGAGCCTGGTGGGCTACAGTCCATGGGGTCACAAAGAGTCAGACATGACTTAGCGACTAAACCACCATCACCACCACAAAAGGAGAACTTTAACTTATTTTTTCACAAATTGGACTTAGTCCCTGTCTTTTTCAATTTCATTTCCACCTAAGGATGGGAGTGTGAAAAGGGCTTCTCTGGTGGCTCAGACAGTGAAGAATCTGTCTGCATTGCAGGAGACCTGGGTTTGATCCCTAGGTCAGGTAGATCCCTTGGAGAAGGCAATGGCAGCCCACTCCAGTATTCTTGCCTGGAGAATTCCTTGGATAGAGGAGCCTGGCGGGCTACAGTCCAAAGTGTTGCAAAGAGTTGGATGCATCTGAGTGACTAACAAGGGTGGGACAAATAATTGATTTGTCCAAATTCAGACAACTAATGGATTACTTAGCCATGGGAGGAAAATTTCAAATTCAGAAAGTCTTTCTCTACCCATCCCTCTCTGTAAGTTTGGAGGTAGGGAGAGTTTGGGTTTCCCTCTAAGGGAGCATCAGCACTGATATTTGATCTGCATAGTAAGAGTCAAGTAGACAAAACAGTGCTGCAGCTTCTGTCAACAATGTTTCCTGATCGCTGGCATCCACTGTGCTCTCAGTGTGTTCCAGCCCCTCTCCCCAAGCAACCCTCTCTGGGTGCCTCTTCTCAGTATCTATAAAATATCTGATGAAGACTACTGGCTATTTCTTGACCCTTGCACACCCTGAGTATTAGAGGCCAGAGTGGATAGGGATCTTAGAAATGCTTTTCTGTGCCACTCTTGGGCTTTTGAGAACACCCTGGAGTGCAGTGTCTTCTATTTCCCTCTTGCTCTTACAGGTTGAGCCATGCTGTGCTAGAAGCAACAGTTTTACTTTGCATAGATGCCTATGGTTATAGAAAGATTGGTCTATGAGGACTGCAGTCTCCCCTGCTTTGACCCAGGGTGGAAGACCCAGATACACTGTACTCTCAGATCTCCATATTTAAAAAGGATCTTTTGCGTTACTTTACATATTTGACATTGAGTTGGGCTTATGTGTTTCTTTTCCATCCCCCAATAACAAGAATTCTCTCAAGTCTAACATTCCTGTTTTTCCGATAACCATTCTGAACTCAAACCATCTTTAGCTCATGAAGACATGGGGATTTGTTTGGGCAGAGAGGAAATCATTATTTACTGAAGTCATATGCTTTATCCTTGGGTAAGATATATGCTATCTTTATTCTTTGGTTCCCATGATGAGAAAACTCTGGCGATATCATTGGATGTGATACATAGTAGGTTTTTACATTCTCCTGAAATATATATTTTTTATTTTAATAAGATGCTTGGGTTGATAAATGAAATAAAGTACCTGGCAATTGGCAAAATTTTTGCAAGAAAGGTGCTATGGTAATGGGAATAATTGTTTTAAATTCTTGAATATGGGAAAGAGAGAATGAACAGATGGTTCATCATGCTTTCATTGGCTTCCAGGTTGGTTCCAAATGGCAAACTATTGCCTGGGCAAATATTTGGAATCAAAATGACCCTACTCCATTTGTTCAGAATATTCCAGTACTCTGTGTACTATGCAAGTCATGTTTACCGTTATAAAGAGGACATAAAACTTGCTAGGAAAAAAATGTGATTTATTAGAGCACTAAGATGGCATTTGAAAGAACAGAGATCTATCACCAGATGGCAAAGAGGCTAACAGAGGAAAGGAAGAGTCTGAGCACATTGTGAAATTTGAAGTTAAGATGGCAGAATATTTTATCTAGGTATGGGAAAACTCTACATGCTTCATTGTTACAGAGATCAAAAGCATTGTCAAGTGAAAAGTATGTCCGGAACCATGGATTTTGTTCTAAATAAGTCAAATAGAAGTGAAGTGAAGTGAAAGTCGCTTAGTCATGTCTGACTCTTTGCGATCCCATGAACTATACAGTCCATGGAATTCTCCAGGCCAGGATACTGAAGTGAGTAGCGTTTGCCTTCTTTAGGGGATCGTCCCAACCTAGCGATCAAACCCAAGCCTCCCACATTGCAGGTGGATTCTTTACCAGCTGAGCCACAAGGGAAGCTCAAGAATACTGGAGTGGGTAGCCTGTCCCTTCTCCAGCGGATCTTCCCGACCCAGGAATCGAACTGGGGTCTCCTGCATTGCAGAACGATTCTTTACCAGCTGAGCCACAAGGGAAGCCCAAGTCAAACAGAATATTGTGTAAATTTGATAGAACCAATAATGTTTGAGTAAACAACATTTATTTAATTTTTTGCCTGTAGTTAAATATAAAATCACTGTATTTTTGGAAGAGCTCTTGAGAATAAAGAGGGCAGAATGATACATGAATGAAAGCATCAGTCAAATTACTTGGAGAAAGAAAGAGGGAGAAAAAGAGGGAGGGAGAAAAGAAAGAAATAGAGAGGGGAAGGAAGGGAGGGAAGAGGAAGGAAAAATAAAACACAGTACTTAATAACATAAACTAAATTTTGGCTGGTGGAAGCTGGCTCTCTCAATGCTCAACTTTATTTCTTGAGATTAATTTTAAAAATAGCAATTGGGGAGAATAGAGTGTGGCACAGCCTGTATATAGTGTGGTATAGATGCACTGTGCCACTTAATAGCTGTATGATAGTAGGCAAATCTTAACCTACTTTAGGTTCTACAGCTTGCCAAAGTATCAGTTTTTCCCTCTATAAAATGGAAATATTAAAACCTTCATGATTTACAGGAACACAGTGAGATACATAAATTGCCTAGCATACTATCTGAGACATGAGCTTAGGATTTTTGCATCCAGTCCTTAGTGAAGATGCTATGCAGAGATTGCCCTGATATCCCCTGAACTATCTGCCTTTTCTTTCAAAGACATTTGGGAATAAATTCAATAAAAGAGTCCATTTGCTCTGCTTTTTTCCACTTAATGATTGAATAAAACTGAAGGCTCAACGTACCATTGAAAGAGACTGGAAGGACCTAATATTAGAGTTTCCCTGAAATAAAAAGCAGATTTATTCCTTCTGGCTACAGTTTAGTTGCTCCTCGCTCCCTCTAAGCAATTGCTACATTCTGGCTACAAGTTGGGCAAGCAGAAATTAGTCCATCCAACCCTAAGTTAATGGTCATTCTTGAAACAGGGTTCTATTATTCTCCTCTTTTTTATGACTTATCCCAGAAAAGGGGTTTGTGCTAGGTGATGGGGTGGGAGCAGACTCACTAAAGAAAAAAAAAGCAATGTAATTCTTCAAGATCCTGCACAAAACTGTCCTGTCTCTGAAATTTGTTTCTTTCATTCTCTAGTAAGAGTTAATTGTGTTACATTCCCCCAAGTAGTTTCTACAGCTCAGTTTTGCATTTCTGGCTTACTTTATCTTGTGTTATATTTTTCTTAATTGTCAGTTCACCTGAGCAGTTAGTAACTGCTGTCATAGACAGATTGAGCTTCTTCACCAGCACTTTCCCATCAAATCTAATTTCTGGTCTTGTGTACAAGTGTCCAGAGTCAGCCCCTGTCAATCATTCCCTCTGTGCAGAACCCCAAGACTTGAGTTTCTTGGTTACAGTGATCATAGTCATAGAAATGCATGTTCAGGTAACTGTAGTTATCTAATTCCCCAGTTTAAAGTAAGAAAGATCGAAGTTTATGGAACCAGTTGCCCTTGTAATGCAGAAAGCCCCTTTTGGCCCTGCAGGCTTCCAGCTCCTTGGCTGAGAAATACTACAGACTGATAAATCTCGCCTGTAAGCCAAAGGCATATCTATTTACACAGTTGTAGCTATTTCTGTTTCAATATTACATTTGCTTTCTCCATGATCCTTTCCCTTCTCAGTAATGTTTTCTCACTACACCATGTAAATTCTTTTACTTATCAGGTTATTTTATGAAAGGGGTAGAAATGGGGGGCTCTTTGCACAGAAGGAGAAATCACTTGGCATATGTCATTACCCTGAATGCCTGACATTTGAGTTTAGGCAAAAATTAAATAATGTCTTTTTAAGGCACAAAATTGTGATGGTTATAAACTCTGATTTTAAATACTTAGGTATCTGGGCCAGATCTAAACGTATTTTTTTTTTTTGGTGGAAAATGATTATGTCTCACAGGTCCCTTCAAAACTGTTGTGAACATGCCAGCAGGCTTCTGTTCTTTTTGATTGGAAAATGTAAATCACACTTAAGAATTGTTCCAAAAAGAGTCTTGAGCTGAGTCCTTGGATGCAGAGTTGCAGCTCACTGCAGATTCTGATAGTTGAGTTACAACTCACTGAAAATCAGGGTTTAAAAATGGAAGCACAGACAAACCTTCAAGCCAGGGCAGCACAAATGGCGCCTTGATAATTTATAATCTACAGGCAGCTCTTGGGTTTATTATCACAATGACAAATGCACTGTCATTGTTAATAGGATATTTCCCAGCAAGGACTTCTTGTTATGCAAGCCAGGTTCGGTATGTCATGCAGCACGATAGCAATAAAGTCTACAAGAATTTGTAATGAACTTCAATTACTAATAGATTATGGTTAATGGGAAATATGTGCAGTAAAGATATGGGTTTTTATATGCGCCTTCTGGTATTCTACAAGGCAATGATTTATGCAACAATTTATGTTAACATTTTCTACTATGAAAAGGCCCCATTTGGTAGAAAGCCTCTTCATCCATAACAAATATTTAAGATAATTTTGTGCATAATATAAATGAAGGTATAAAATTAGATATTAATCTATTTAATTTTAGCATTTTTTAAATTGAAAATGGAGACTTTTTCTCTCCTGAGTAGCACTGTTGGTTAAAAATTCTTGCTGTAAAACAGAAGCATGAGATATATTGATGTCTTTGAGTTAAATGTAACATTTTTGCATGTTAATTTCTTTTTTAACTTCCTGCTGTAATTAGGGACCCACTTAAGATTTGATTTATTTCTGGTGTCTTGCTTATGTAAGTATTATTTTAAATTAAGAAAATCCACAAGTATACATGTGAAATTAACATGAATTTGTAATCCACATCATGATTCTACTTTCCACAGAGATTGATAGCTGTAATATGTGGAAGTGCACATATAAATGATTTATGTTTGTGCGTAAATGGGCAGGTTGGAGGCTGGCATACACACACACACAGACACACACACACACATATATGGTTTATATACATATATACACTTAGACAAAAACTGACAAAATTGAATAATGCTTACCACAGCTTAGCCAAGTATAAACCAAAAAAAAAAAAAATCAATACAATTAAATTACAAAAAATGAAACAATTCACTAAAGGATTTTGAGCTAAATGATAGTGTATTTAAAACTATGAAACAGAGCAGATACAATCTTGGGGAATTACTGAAAGCATTTTTCCATCTATCAAATGTGTGTATGAACATGTTAACGGCAAACATGTTTTATAGAAAGCTTGAGTTTTAAACTTAGAAAAAATATTTTTAATGCCCTTTCTTTTAATTCCTGAATTCATTTTTTTTCCTGAGACTGATATGGTATCTTGCAAATGGCAGGTGTAGAATAATGAACACACATGTACTCACTACTGTCCTTACTTGAATAGCTTTTGAAACATGGCTTTTCTCCCTGATCAACGATAGTGCTAAGAATGTGAAGAGGCCTTAGTATCTCAGAGTTATGGTCTTGGACTTTGGAGCAGAGACCCAGATCTGCCGTGTCTTCGATTGTATTCAAGTCCATTTCAACTGATCAAACCTCATTATCTTCCTCTATAAAATGAGAACAGTTTGTTTTTTAAAAATGCCTTTTTAAATTTTATTTTATTTAACTTTACAATATTGTATTTGTTTTGCTATATATCAAAATGAATCTGCCACAGGTATACATGTGTTCCCCATCCTGAACCCTCCTCCTTCCTCCCTCCCCATACCATCCCTCTGGGTCATCCCAGTGCACCAGCCCCAAGCATCCAGTATCGTGCATCGAACCTGGACTGGTGACTTGTTTCATATATGATATTATACATATTTCAATGCCATTCTCCCAAATCATCCCACCCTCTCCCTCTTCCACAGAGTCCAATAGACTGTTTTGATCAGAAATAAAACTAGATATATATAATATTAAGAACTGAAAACAATCTTTAGGTCCATCAGCAGGATAAATTATAATACCTACAACCAATGACATATTAATGCCATCATTAAAAATTGTGTTAAGAATGTTAAAATAAAAAATAAAAATGCCTTTTTATTTTGAAAATTAAATGAAACTACATGTCAAAAATTTTATATAGTGCCTGATACATAATCAGTGCTCACTCCATTTTATATGTTGTTGTTTACAATTTTTAGAGGATACTGGTCCAGATATATCAGTGAATGATGTAATATTTCTATAATTATTACTATTGTGCTAAGTCGCTTCAGTCATGTCTGACTCCTTGCAACCCTACAGACCATAGCCTGCCAGGCTCCTCTGTTCATGGGATTCTCCAGGTAAGAATACTGGAGTGGGTTGCCATACCCTCCTCCAGAGGATCTTCCCAACGCAGGGATCAAACCTCCGTCTCTTAAGTCTCCTGGATTGGCAGGTTCTTTACACTAGTGCCATCTGGGGAGTCCAATGACTACAATTGGACTGATTACAATAGTCCAATTACTATTACATATTTTTATTGCCAATGTTCCATACAAACTTCCATATCTTGTAGGTTTTGAGGCTCTGGTGGGCCATACAGTCACCTGGCTGTTTCATAAAAAGACAGATTCCTAGGCCTCACACATGGTTCAGATCGAGGGTGGAACCAAGAATTTTGCATGTCTGATAAGCCTCCCAGGTGATTCTTCTGCCCACTGAAATTTTTAAAAGTAGGGAGCGAGTATGATTGACAGAATTTATTGATGTTGATGTCTCTGTAACTTGTTGAAATAAATATCAATACTGTGATGAATAACTAAGCAATCTGCTAGGTGAATATTTGATATCATGAAGATTAAGCATCTAGAATTCAGGTAATTGATAAAATAGGTACACTTATCTTGATATTTTGGCTCTACTTGGGGAAAAATGATTTTTTTTTTTTTTTTGCAAAAATAGTCTCCTAGACCTAATCTGTGTTGTATTTTTCAAAGTTTTTTTTTCTTATATCTTCAATATATCTTTGGAGTGCCTTATAGATTAAAAAAAATTCTGAAAAGGATGGGAAGGACTTGGTTATGATAGGGCATGGAGTCAGTCACTGTTATTTCAAATAAGTTAGCCTTGTATATACGAGGCAGAGAGTTATTTCTGTCTCATAAGAGTCTGAAGGTAAACAGTCCACTCCCTAATGTGGTAACTCTGCTCCATCAGGTGCCAGGGACCCAGCTCCTGTTGCTCTGCATTTCCTAGTGCATTGCTACTCTTGTCTGCATAGTCTGAAGGAGCTCACTATCACATCCACATTCCAGTCATCCAGAAGCAAAAAAAAAAAAAAAAAAATTGGATGAAGATAACATGTATCTTCCTTTGTTGGCATATACCACAATGTTACTTCTCACATCCCATTGGCTTTAACTCAGTCATGTGACTATATGTGGCACAAAGGGAGTATGGGAAATGTAGTCTTCCTCTAAGAAGCCATGTACCTCATTTAATATTAGATATTATATTATCACAGAAGAAGGAAGAATTGCTGTTAGGAAACAATATCTGCCATATTACATTCAACTCTCTGCCAACTGGAACTGGACAGGCCTTATGATTTTCCATTGCAAAGTTTCTTGTGTTATGGATACTAAGTGAAAATATGTGTACACAGATTAAAATAATAAATCAGCCCTTTGGGATTGTCCTCTGAACAAGAAGGTAGGCACAGCCACATAGGAGCTGCTTTTGAAAATAATAAAATGTTGGATCAAAGTTGATCAAGTCAAAAAAGTGATCTCTTTGTACCAGAGCCACCAGATGAGATCAGTCCCCAGGAGATACAATGAAAATTCAAAGCTAGGAGATAATTCCTATAAGGAATCTTAGAGAGTCAGGAGAGAAAGGAATCAAGGAAGAATCAAAGATCACCATTACACACAGCCAAGCTATGAAGACTAAGAAAATGATCTCTGGGCTTTTATCTGTATGGGTTGGCATTAGCTGTGAGAATGTAGGGTAAGTTATATAAACAACTTTATAAAATTTCATTATTTGTGAAATTGTGATAAAAATAATAACTATTGCCTAAGCTCATTACAAGGATTAGATTAAATAATGTAACACAATACCTAACACATAATCTCTCAGTAAATATTAACTATTATTAATGTGAAATCCTCAAAATTCTTTAAGATCTGTTTTATTTAGCAAAGACTCTTTCTCCACAATCAACTCTTTTTCAAGCTGGAAATCTATAAACTAGAGAAACCAAAGGAAATACAGTGAAGCAGCTAAGCCCGGAAGCCAATATTTACTCCACCATTCCTAGGACACACAGATGGCAAACCCATGGGTTGCCAACCTTGTCCAGACAAATCATTCCCATGAGGTGTCTTCTGAAGCAGCAAGCCCTAGCTAATTTCCTTGTGCCATTTTCTCATTATCTTTTATAAACTGAGAAAGAAATCCAAACTCTTCTCCCAATCACACCTGGAGAAATAAAAGAAAAACCTAATAAGAATAATAATAAACAAACCACAAAGACTGTTACACTTCTCCCATTAAAAACTATTGTGGGGTAGATGAAGTCTGCATTTGGAAAACGTACAGAATGGTAGCAGTCTCTTGAAAAATAAGCCAAGGTTGCCATGTGCTTGTGCTGATAATAAGTAGCATGGCGCAACTGCCTCTTCTACAAAACCCTAGGATTTATGTCCAGTCCGCCTGCATCAGAGACTAGAGAATTAACTCATGAAACCCATCCATCAACACGTAGAAAAAGGAATCACAGTATCAAAATGAAATTAGCATAAAATTAGTTAGCTGTAGGACATAAATAGAGGTGCTGACATTTTCTGGCATCTTCTGTATTAAGTGTCTTTGGAGAACTCACCAAGCTTGGACTGTGGTTGATAGCCTCTGTGATTTATTTCAACAATTTCTACCATAGGCAGATTGTTTGCAAAGTCATTCAGGTATCATTAAGACAAATCAGGAAACATGGATAATTCTACAAGAGAAGAATATGATCATGGGAAGAAGACACTGCTCATATCAAATATCCACAACATGTCTTTGCAGCCTCTAGAACAGTGCATCACTGTGTTTATTAAACCATTGCTACAGAGAGTGCAGCAATCTGACATGGAGCCCTAATGAATTTTTGGCAAATTTGGAAATTGTGGCTCTTGTTGCCCAGGGAGCCTCTTAAATCAGCCTCCCTTTTACTGCAGTTGCCTTTTCACAGTGTATATCGCATTGAGAAATGGATTACGCAATCCACAGCTTTAATCCCCCTGCATTAGTTGATTGCATACCATGAGTGCATACTGCACAGTATATGAATCACAGGGAATCTAGGATATAGGTGAAAAGGTTATTTAAACACGAAACAAATGGGTGATGCCTGGGACCTGAGGAATTCTGTTTTTGTTGTTTAGTTGCTAAGTTGTGTCTGACTCTTTTGCAATCCAATGGACTGTAGTCTGTTAGGCCCCTCTGTCTACTGGATTCTCCAAGCAAGAATACTGGAGTGGGGGTTAACATTTCCTTCTCCAGGGGATCTTCCCTACCCAGGGGTCAAACCCATGTCTCCTGAATTGGCAGGCAGATTCTTTACCACTGAGCCACCAGGGAAGCCCCCTGGTAGGAATGGAGAAAAAAATGAAAAGTTGAAGCAAATGGATGAGAGAACCCAGGCATTTGGGAATGGATTAAAGCTAACTTATTAGTGAAGCATAGTGTTTAGGAAGAGTGCTAATTCACCATTCAAGGAAGTGATTTTTTTTTTTTTTATACTACCCTTTCACCATCCTGTTTCTTCTTTTCTGCAATGAGATCCCATTCAATTTGCAGATGGACATTTGGGCAAAGGCAATATAGTCTGATGAGTCTTAATTCTGTAAAATAATCTGCATCTATGATGACCAGGGCTTCCCTGATGGCTCAGTCAGTAAAAAAATCTGGCTGCAATGCAGGAGATGCAGGTTCGATCCCTGGTTTGGGAAGATCTCCTGGAGAAGGAAATGGCAACCCACTCTAGTATTCTTGCCTGGGAAATCCCACAGAATTCTAGCCTGCCAAACTCCTCAGTCCATGGGATTCCCCAGGCAAGAATACTGGAGTGGGTAGCCATTCCCTTTTCCTGCGGAACTTCTTGACCCAGGTTTCCTGCATTTCAGGCAGATTCTTTACTGTCTGAGCCAACAGGGAAGTCTCACCTCAAAAATGGGATAATCATAATCAGTCTTTCAAATTCATTAAGTAAGAATTAAGTGAGATTCTTCCTAAGTGATCAATGCAAAGAAATAGAGGAAAACAATAGAATGGGAAAGACTAGAGATCTCTTCAAGAAAATTAGAGATACTAAGGGAACATTTCTTGCAAAGGTGGGCTCAATAAAGGACAGAAATGGTAGGGACCAAACAGAAGCAGAAGATATTAAGAAGCAGTGGGAAGAATACACAGAAGAACTGTACAAAAAAGATCTTCATGACCCAGATAATCACGATGGTGTAATCACTCACCTGTAGCTAGACATCCTGAAATGTGAAGTCAAGTGGGCCTTAGGAAGCATCACTATGAACAAAGCTAGTGGAGGTGATGGAATTCCAGTGGAGCTATTTCAAATCCTAAAAGATGATGCTGTGAAAGTGCTACACTCAGTATGCCAGCAAATTTACAAAACTCAGCAGTGGCCACAGGACTGGAAAAAGTCAGTTTTCAATCCCAAAGAAAGGCAGTGCTAGAGAATGTTCAAACTACCAAATAATTGTACTCATCTCACACACTAGCAAGTAAGTGTTAGTCACTCAGTTGTGCCAGACTCTTTGCGACCCCCGTGGACTGCAGCCCACCAGGCTCCTCTGTCCATGAGATTTTCCAGGCAAGGATACTGGAGTGGGTAGCCATTTCCTTCTCCAGGGCATCTTCCCAATCCAGGGATTGAACCCTGGTCTCCTGCACTGCAGGCAGATTCTTTACCTAGTGAGCTACATCATCTCACACACTAGCAAAGTAATGCTCAAAATTCTCCAAGCTAGGCTTCAACAGCACTTGAACCAAGAGATTCCAGATGTTCAAGCTCTGTTCAGAAAAGGCAGAGGAACCAGAGAACAAATTGCCGACATCCACGGGATCATAGGAAAAACAAGAGAATTCCAGAAAAACATCTGCTTATGCTTCTTTGACTGTGCTAAAGCCTTCAACTATGTGGATCACAACAAACTGTGGAAAATTCTTCAAGAGATGGGAATATCAGACCATCTTGCCTACCTCCTGAGAAACCTGTATGCAGGTTAAGAAGCAACAGTTAGAAACGGACATGGAACAACAGACTGGTTTCAAATTGGGAAAGGAGTAGATTAAGGCTGTATATTGTCACCCTGCTTATTTAACTTCTATGCAGAGTACATCAGGCGAAATGCTGGACTGGATGAAGCACAAGCTGGAATCAAGATTGCAGAGAAAAATATCAATCATCTCAGATATGCAGATATGCACACCACCCTTATGGAAAAAAGCAAAGAGAAACTAAAGAGCTTCTTGATGAAGGTGAAAGAGGAGAGTGAAAACGCTGGCTTAAAACACAACATTCAAAAAACTAAGATCATGGCATCCGGTTCCATCACTTCATGGCAAATAGATGGGGAATCAATGAAAAAAGTGACAAACTTTATTTTCTCAGGCTCCAAAATCACTTGCAGATGGTGACTGCAGTCATGAAATTGAAAGACACTTGCTCCTTGGAAGAAAAGCTATGACAAACCTAGATACCGGCTTAAAAAGCAGAGACATTACTTTGCTGACAAAGGTCCATCTAGTGAAAGCTATGGTTTTTCCAGTAGTCATGTATGGATGAGAGAGTTGCACCATAAAGAAAGTTGAGCACCGAAGAACTGATGCTTTTACACCTTTGCGTTGGAGAAGACTTTTGAGAGTCCCTTGGACTGCAAGGAGATCAAACAAGTCAATCCTAAAGGAAATCAGTGCTAAATATTCATTGGAAGGACTGATGCTAAAGCTGAAGCTCCAATACTTTGGCAACCTGATGGGAAGAACTGACTCTGGAAAAGACCCTGATGCTGGGAAAGATTGAAGGCAGGAGGAGAAAGGGATGGCAGAGGATGAGATGTTTGCATGACATCACTGACTCAAGGAACATGAGTTTGAGCAAGCTCTTGGAGTTGGTGATGGACAGTGAAGCCTGGCATGCTGCAGTCCATCCAGTTGCAAAGAGTAGGACATGACTGAGCAACTGAACTCAAGTGAGATCTTACATGCTCTTCTAACTAGGACATTTGGTGGGCAAGAGTCATACACCCATATGGATACCTTGGAGAAAGGGGTGCTTGTTTTCAGGCTGAACTCAGACAGGAATTGGAAATGGTAAGGAGCATGACTTAAGACAGCCAGTGTGCATTTCCTGTTCAAAGGCTATGGGGTCTTCTTATCTCTGTGGGTCTGCTCTGTTTCTCCCTAACTGTGGCATCCTAGTAAGGTCCTCCCACATATGGCCACAGCAGTGGCTACTCTGGACTAGATTCAGCTCACTTTTTGTAGAAACTCACCTAGCCTTCTGACTGTCTTTAAGATGTGTCAAGCTCATTCCCACATCAGGGACTCTGTACTTTACATCCTTGTTCCTGATATGCTCATCTCCGAAGTCTGCATGGCCACTCCTTCAATTCATTTAAATCTCTGTTCAAATCTTACCTTTAAAAACAAATAAGCCTTCCTTGACCATTCCAACTAGTATTATCCCCACCAGTATGCTTTTCCGTTTATCTAGTTTTGTTTTCTTAATCGTGACTGTCATTATCTGACAAATACTTACATTTCAGTTCACCCTCCTGCTAGAAATCAGTTCATTGACATTGGGAACTCTCTTTACTGCATTATCACCTTTGCCTAGAACAGAGTCTCATACAATTAGTATTGGTGGAATGTATATTTCATGAATGAGTGCAAGAAGGAATGCTTAATTTCCCTAGATTTGGAATTCTAAAGTTCTAACAGAATTATAAGGATCACTTTTGTTTTTTTCAAGAGAAGCTACTGCAGTCAATTTCTGGCCAGCCTATGAAGCGCCATCCTTGGGGCAGCTGGCCACCTTTGGTCTTCTCAGGATTGAGATGGGCCCCTTTTCATAGTACAGAGCACTGGTACTTATAGCATCAGGAAGGCAGATGCCCTCAGGTGGGGCTTGAGTGGCCCAGCTCTGGTGGCACTTGGGCTTTGTGAAGCACCAGCTCAGCTCTAACAGAGAGGCCATCTACCTTTGGCTAGAAATGTCATGGTCAGGGACTGGATTGATTCCGCCAGGTCCTTGCTCTCTCTCTGGCCTCAGTCATAATTTTCCTTAATTTTAAATTTAAAAAATTCATTCTGCATTTTATGTTGAATTTTTATGAGCTGTTAATAATAATCATAGTCAATACTTTTGAATTCCCTATGAGCCTGCCACTTTAGGAGCGTATTTATGCAGCTTAACTCCTGGATCCTCATGACTGCCCTCTGACGTGGCTATTAGGATTATGATCTTCATTTTGAAGATGAAGAAATGTAAGAATACAGAGAAAATGAATTGCCTGAGATCTCTCAGTGAGTAATTAACAGAACCAGGAGTTAAACCCAGGAAATCTGGTTCTACCTTACCATCTAACAAAACTGTTTTATTCAGTCCCCTGTGGGGCTTAGCAAGAAGTCCTTATTTTCTTAGAAATAACATTCTGATGGGTTAAATACATGCAAATGTGCTTTTAAAATGAAAAAAAATATTATGTGTAAGCTATTTTTATTAAAGAAATATTATAAAGACATTAAATATTCACTTGGGACTGTACTATTTCACAGATGTAAGATCTAGTGTTTTCTATGACCTTTGCATCTGTTTTTATAGATACACACCAGAAATTTAAAGGTTTTCTTTTGTCCAGATTGGCAGAGTTTTCTTCTTTTGTTTTGTTTTTTGGGCTTTTAAAAAATATTTTATTCAAGTATAGTTGATTTACAGTGTTGTAGTAATTGCCGGTATACAGGAAAGTGATTCAATTATATATATATTGTTTTTCTTTTTCATAGTCATCTCCATTATGATTATGACAGGGTATTGAACATAGTTCCCTGTGATATACAGTAGGACCTTGTTGTTTATCTATTGTGTGTGTGTGTGTGTGTGTGTGTGTGTATATATATATATATATATATATATATATATATATATATATATTACTTTGTATCTGCTACTTCCAAACTCCCAACCTATCTCTCCCCCACCTCTCTCTCCCTTGGCAACCACAAGTCTGTTCTTTATGTCTGTGAGTCTGTTTCATAGATAAACTCATTTGTGTCATACTATGGTCCCACATGTAAGTGATAGGTGGTATTTGTCTTTCTCGTCCTGATTACTTCACTTGGTGTGATCATCTCTAAGTGCATCTGTGTTGCTGCAAATATCAAACGGCATTATTTCATTCTCTTTTATGACTGAGTAACATTCCATTGTATATGTATCACATCTTTATCCATTTACCTGGCAATGGACATTGAGATTGCTCCCTGTATTGGCTCTTGTAAATACTGCTGCTATGAACATTGGGGTTCGTATATCTTTTCAAATTAGTTTTCTCCAGATATATGCTAGGAGTGGGATTGCTAGACCACATGGTAACTCTATTTTTCATTTTTTAAGGAACCTCCGTGCTGTATTCCATAGTGGCTGCACCAATTAACATTCCCACTAACAGTATAGGAGGGTTCCTTTTTCTCCACACCTTCTTCAGCACTTGATATTTGTAGAGCTTTTAATGATGACCATTTTGATTGGTGCGAGGTGATACCTCATTGTATTTTTGATTTGCGTCTCTAAAAATTAGTGATGTTGAGCATCTTTTCATGTAATTGTTGGGCATTTGTTTGTCATCTTTGGAGGAATGTCTCTTTAGGTACTGGACCAATTTTTTATTGTTTTCTTCAGTTGTATGAGTTGTATATTTTGGAAATTAAACCTTTGTTGGTTGCAGAATTTGTAAATATTTTCTACTAGTCTGTAGGTTGTCCTCTCATTTTGTTTATGGTTTCTTTTGCTATACAAAGCTTATAAGCTGTATTAGGTAATTCAACACTCAAAAAACTAACATCATGGCATCTGATTCCATTACTTCATGGCAAATGGAGAAATGATCAAAACAGTGACAGACTTGATTTTCTTGGGCTCCAGAATTACTGCATATGGTGACTGCAGCCATGAAATTAAAAGATGCATGCTCCTTGGTGATAAACCTAGACAGCGTATTAAAAAGCTGAGGCATTACTTTGCTGAAAAAGGTCCATCTAGTCAAAGCTATGGTTTTTCCAGTAGTCAGGTATGGATGTGAGAGTTGCACCATAAAGAAGACTGAATGCCAAAGAACTGATGTCTCTGAACTGTGATGTTGGAGAAGACTCTTGAGAGTCCCTTGGACTGCAAGGAGATCAAACCAGTCAATCCTAAAGGAAATCAATAGAATATTCATTGAAAGGACTGATGCTAAAGCTGAAGCTCCAATACTTTGGCCACCTGATGCAAAGAACTGACTCATTGGAAAATACCATGATTCTGGGAAAGATTGAAGACAAGAGGAGAAGAGGATGACAGAGGACAAGATGGTTGAATGGCATCACTGACTAAAGGGACATGTGTTGGAGCAAGCTCTGGGAGATGGTGAAGGACAGGGAAGCATGCCATGTTGCATGTCCACCAAAGAGGTGGACATGACTGAGCAACTAAAGAACATTTGTTTTTGACTTTTTTTTATATTGCCTTGGGAGCCTGACATAAGAAAACATTGGTATCTATTATTTATGTCGGAAAATGTTTTGCCTATGTTCTCTTCTAAGAGTTGTATAGTGTCGTGTTTTAAATTTAAGTCTTTAAGCCATTTTGAGTTTATTTTTGTGTATGGTGTGAGATAATGTTCTAACTTCAATGATTTACATGTGGCTCTCCAGTTTTACCAAAATGACTTGCTGAAGAGTCATTTCTCCATTATATATTTTTGGCAGAGTTTTCAATTAAGAAATTTGCCAATTTTCATAGTAAACAAAGTCAAGGTCCTAAAACATTTTTCTCCATTTAATATCTCCTCTTTGGATTTGGCAGTACTCTCTAGCAAATACAGAAAGGTTTCAGAAACACTATAAAAAAGTTAAGGTTTATACTGAGTGTAACAGACAACTTTGCTGGTTTTCTCAAGCTCTGGTTATAATAAAAGTATAAACATATAGGTATAAGATAAATGCTTGAAAAAGAATTCACTGAGTGTTCTGTTACTTAGCATCTTCCATATGCATGACTGTGAAAGTCCCTTAGTCGTGTCTGACTCTTTGCAACCCCATGAACTCTAGCTCACCACGCTCCTCTGTCCATGGGATTTTCCAGGCAAGAATACTGGAGTGGGTAGCCATTCCCTTCTCCAGGGGATCTTTCCAACCCAGGGATTGAACCTGGGTCTCCTGCATTGCAGGCAGAGTCTTTACCATCTGAGCCACCAGGTAAGTCCCCATATTAAACACTGGGAGATGTACAGTGATATATAAAACAACATTCCAAATTCATCTTGTAGGCTTCTTTTTCTGAAGCCCAACAACAGACTAGAAAATTAAATATGTGACTGTCTCAAGCCCTTTGTAATATGCAATACAAGCAGAAGCCAAGAGTTCCATCCCCTTGCCCCTCTTGTACGCTTGTATCTTTCCATCACTGACTGGCACTGAACTCTTGAGGATTTTCTCTTTATAAAAAGACTTGGTTATTCCCATTGTATTAGATTGAAGCAGATGAGAATTTATTTTTCCTTGTATTTTAGAGTAAAGACTATATGAGGAAAAAAGACTATATTTACAAACATCCATCTATATACTGCTATTGTTTTTCATCTTGAAACAGCATATTAGTTCTATTCTTACTTTGCACATGTGCTTTTTAGAAACAGCCATCATTTGCTCTGCAGTTTTGATTTCTATCTTTTTGGTGAAGTCGTTCAAGGTTGTCATGGTCCATATCCATCAATCATGCCTGCTTCACAGATTTCCTTTGTCAGTAGTACATATCAGTATGATTAATGGTTCAGGGTTCGTATTCAGGAATGTGATTGGATAACTGTCGTTTCATTTGTTGGAACTGGCAATTCAAAAAACATTGATGAAGTTGTCCAAGAATAGAGCCTGCAAGTCAATTTTACTTATTATGAACAATAAAGCTTGGTACTTTGCTGGTGTAAATAGACTCTGTACTCCAGTGTACTCTCTGGGCCTGAAGGAGGGGCATTAACTCTTTTAAGTGACGATACTGCAGCATTAAGTGGTGGCTCTGTGATGTGAAAGAGTGACTATCATACCACGTTGAAGGCTTCATCACTGGAGAATTGGGGTCTATGAGCTCTTTAGTAAAACCTTACTTTTATTCTGTTTTTAACAGAGATAATTATTTCAGTTCAGTTCAGTTCAGTCGCTCAGTCGTGTCCAACTCTTCGCATGAATCGCAGCATGCCGGGCCTCCCTGTCCATCACCAACTCCCGGAGTTCACTCAGACTCACATCCATTGAGTCAGTGATGTCATCCAGCCATCTCATCCTCTGTTGTCCCCTTCTCCTCCTGCCCCCAATCCCTCCCAGCATCAGAGTCTTTTCCAATGAGTCAACTCTTCACATGAGGTGGACAAAGTACTGGAGTTTCAGTGTTAGCATCATTCCCTCCAAAGGAATCCCAGGGCTGATCTCCTTCAGAATGGACTGGTTGGATCTCCTTGCAGGGACTCTCAAGAGTCTTCTCCAACACCACAGTTCAAAAGCATCAATTCTTTGGTGCTCAGCCTTCTTCACAGTCCAACTCTCACATCCATACATGACCACAGGAAAAACCATAGCCTTGACTAGATGGACCTTTGTTGGCAAAGTAATGTCTCTGCTTTTGAATATGCTATCTAGGTTCGTCATAACTTTCCTTCCAAGGAATAAGCGTCTTTTAATTTCATGGCTGCAGTCACCATCTGCAGTGATTTTGGAGCCCCCCAAAATAAAATCTGACACTGTTTCCACTGTTTCCCCATCTATTTCCCATGAAGTGGTGGGACCAGATGCCATGATCTTTGTTTTCTGAATGTTGAGCTTTAAGCCAACTTTTTCACTCTCCACTTTCACTTTCATCAAGAGGCTTTTGAGTTCCTCTTCACTTTCTGCCATAAGGGTGGTGTCATCTGAATATCTGAGGTTATTGATATTTCTCCCAGCAATCTTGATTCAGGTGGTCTGGTATTCCCATCTCTTGAAGAATTTTCCACAGTTTATTGTGATCCACACAGTCAAAGGCTTTGGCATAGTCAATAAAGCAGAAATAGATATTTTTCTGGAACTCTCTTGCTTTTTCTATGATCCAGTGGATGTTGGCAATTTGATCTCTGGTTGCTCTGCCTTTTCTAAAACCAGCTTGAACATCAGGAATTTCACAGTTCACGTACTGCTGAAGCCTGGCTTGGAGAATTTTGAGCATTACTTTACTAGAGTGTGAGATGGGTGCAATTGTGCGGTAGTTTGAGCATTCTTTGAAACTTACTTTAAATATCTAAGTTTTTTATAATTTATTAATTATAAAATTACTCAATTAAGAGGTATGCTTTTTTTTTTTAAAGAATGACAGATGTTTATTATTAAATTAGTTGTTGCTGTTCAGTCACTAAGTTGTATCCAAATCTTTTGCAATCCCATGGACTATAGCCTGCCAGGCTCTTCTTTCCATGGGATTCTCCCATCAAGAATACTGATGTGGGTTGCCATTTCCTTCTGCAGGGAATCTTCCTGACCCAAGGATCAAGTGTCTCCTACATTGCAGGCAGATTCTTTACCACTGAGCCATGATATGGAGCCCATATCTAATAGGTTTACATGCAATATTTAGGCTACTACTGATCTTCAATAATATAATTAATTAATCTTTAGACTAAATTTGCATATAAAATTAAAGAATCTATTTTATACCATGAAACCACATCATACTACCAAGGTTTTAATTTTCTCTGGGAGCTGGTAACATTCAGCTACTTTAGGAATCCTTTCAAAGTTAAATTCTAATAGCACTGGATTAACCAACTAAAGGTTATCAAAAACTTTTCAAAAATTCTCTGAAATCTTACTGTTAAAGATGATTCTTGCTCTTAGAGGAGATCTTTGTCATAGAAGGAACTATGAAGTATTGAAATAGACTCAAATATTTTCTAGGAATTTAGTAAATGATAAAAGATTTATTTTAAGTAAGTGGCGTTGTTTTTTGTCAACTGTGTTGATATAGATGGTTTTATTTTTGTGAAAAATCACTTTGTTCTCAACTCTTTATGTAAACTTCAAACAGATCAAAGACTTTTATACAGTGAAATTATACAATCATTTTGATAAAATATGTTACTATTTTAAGACCTTGGATTTAGAAGGCCTTTTAAAATTTTTCAGAAATCCAGAAATTAAAAAAAAACAACTAAATTTGAATGAATTAAGAAAACTTCCGTATATCTAAAAACAAAACACTACAACATCATAAACAAAGTTAAAAGAGAAACCAAAATAGAAGGAAATGACAGCACATGACAGCGTTAGTTTTGTAACATCCTAAGTGCTTTTACTTTTAGTAATCACTAAAGATAAGGATAGAAACTATAGCAAAGAAATGTATAGAGACAAATACTTCTCTACAAAAGGGGAAAGTCAATAAACATATGCTTTCTTAATGTCTAATGTATCAGTAGGCATATATTTTACTGCTGCTGCTGCTAAGTCGCTTCAGTTGAATAGCACATATTTTATTAGTATTCTAGCAAATTCCATCACAGTTAATAAATGGAGTCGATTTTATTGTCAGTAAGCCCCCTGAAACCTAGTTGTCTCATTTTTCAGATTACTTGGTATGTAGCCCATGTCCTCTCTTTACCTATAGGAGAGATAAGACCAGCAGTGTCATATATGATTCTATATGAAAGTCCAAGAATGTCTTAAAACTTTCTAGGTTTTACATATAAGAGAAGATAAGTAGAAGATATACGTTAGAGATATATTTATATCTCTATATATAGAGATAGATATCTATCTATCTATCTATATATATATATATATATATATCCTATCTTCTGTAGAAGAGAAGATATACGTTATGAGATATATTTATAATTTTAACACACAAATGAATGACCAACATCGTTCAAATTATAGTTTTTTAACATTCTCATGATGTGTATTTATGCCTCAACCACTATGAAACTCAGACTGTTATTGAAAAGAACCTTTCCCTCTTTCTTTATACTGAATTCAGGCTTTTGCAGATCTTTCATAATTTCTGCTTTGAGATCGGGTGGTGCTGTTGTATTAAAATTGCAGGTTTCTGTCAAAAAATCCCAAAGCAGATCTCCATTTTCATTGCCATCAATAAAACAGTCAGATATGTCCATGGTGGACAGAAGGTCATAATACTCGTACTTAATCCCCAACTTATCCAGCATCTGAGTGAGGTCAGACGATGTGACATACTGGCAGAGGTCATTCCGGGGTAAGCGAGATCCATACTTTTCCCATAGCTTTTGCCAGCTGCTGGCTCCTGTGCAACAGAAAAACATTCATGCTTTCAGTTATTCTTCTTTTCACTTACCTACTCTGCAAGCAGTACATTAGATGCTTGGAATAGAGCAGTCCATTTAAAAAGTCCATTCAAAAAGCTAAAAAGACTTTTGTAGCTCAGTTCAAGGAGTGCAAGGGGTTGGTGGGAAAGTTAAGTAAATAAGTTATACATCACATGGTGCAAAGTGCTAATGAAAAACAAATCCAAGCAAGAGATAAGGGGGATCAGAGAGCTGGATGGATTGCTGCTTTATATAGGATGGTCACAGACATTCTCTCTAATAATGTAACATTTGAGCAGAGACATGACAGCAAGGCACATATATATGTAGTAATCTATCAGGGGGAAGGTTACTCCAGGTAGAGAGAAGAGCAACTGCAAAGGACCTGAAGCAGGGACATGCTTGGCACATTAAGAACTAGCCAGGGAGCTAGTGAGATTGGAATAGAACCAAGGGGAAAATGGAAAGAGATGAGGTTGGGTGATGGTGAGGAGTGGATTGGGTGCTTAATCATATAGGAAAAGATAGGAAGTCATTGTAGTGCTGTCTAATAGATTGTTATGGACTCTTGGACATGTTCCAAATTTGCATTGTCCAATATGGTAGCCACTAACCACTTTATGGTTCTGGAATGCATGAACTATGGCTAGTCTGACTAAGGAAATGAATTTTAAGTGCTATTTCATTTTAATTCATTTCACTTTCAATAGCCAACTATGACTTACATATCAGATGACACAGCATTAGAGTGACTTGACCTGATTTACATTTTCTTAAGGTCACTCTGGCCACACAGATGAGAACAAGGGCATAAGGACAGAAGCAGGAAGAACAGTAAGAAAGCTACTGCAAAAATCTGGGTGATAGATGATGGTAAGTTGAAACAGCAAGATTGGAAATAATGAGAAATGGTTGCTTCATACACACACACACACACACACACACACACACACATTATATATTACACTCCTAGAGCCAATGCCATTTGCTAATGACTTGTATATTGTTAGCAATAACAATTTGGATAGTGAAAGAAAGAAAAGAATCAATGATGACCGCAGTGATTTTGGCCCAAGCATCTGAAAAGAGAGAACTGCCATTAGAAATGGGAAGAATGAGGGAGGAACATTTTTCAATGTGTTAGCAGGCATCTTATTTTGGAAGTATAAAAGTTGAGCTATCTCTTGGCCATTCAGGTTGTGATAAGAGGAAGGCAATTGTTTATGTTAGTCTGGTTCAGAGGAGAGGGTCTGAGTAAAAACTGAAATGGAAGAAAGAGCACAGCAAATACAATGATAGTTTGCTCAAACCAAAGATGAGATAGCCTCTCAGGTCTGTACACTTACAAGATGCTGCCTTGGACTGCAACACCTCAGTTGAGTTTACAAATTTTGTCCCCAGCTTTAGAGGGTATATTAGCAGTGTATGATGTATTTAATTGAAAATCTGGTCCAGAGTAGCAGCTAAGAGATACAGAATCTGAGGGAGACAGAGGCTGGATTGTTCCTCTGACTCTTCATGAATGACATGAGGTTTGTTATTAAGTCTTTCAGAACCTCTGGTTTCTTATCTATAAGACAGAGATAACTATACTTGTTGCAACTGCGAATATTAAATAATATAATTGAAGTAAATCATTGCACAATGGTAAGCACATAGCAGATGTGTAAAATGTACTTAGAAAATAAATGAACATTAAATGGAATTAATTTGATATTTCCACTGGTTGTAGCCTTGAGACTGTGAAAAAAACAAACTTGCTATTCAAAAATCTATAATAATAATAATAAAAATTAAAACAAAAGAGAATTTTATGGACCTTCTAATATAAGCATGTAATACTGGGCTGTTAAATATACAGTGAATACCGTGCATTAAGGGTGGTCTTATGTTCCACTAATATTCCAGAAGAGAGTGATAACTTCAGGGTAAGCTTTAGGAGAAGGTAGAATTGGAATGAAGCAGAAAAATTAAAAAATAAGAAACCTCAGTTCAATGAAAAAAATCAGGGTCATGAGTATGTATTAAAAAAATTTTTCATTCCAAAGACAGTGATTGTCTGCCCAAATAAGAATTTGCCTACAAATAAGACTTTATAAGAAAATAAATATTTCAGTGGTTGAGGAGGAGCTCTGTTAGCATTATCATTATTATTTTTTAAACTTGGCAGAGAGAAAAGAACCAAACACTAATTGCAGAGCATTTGTTGGTGTCAGTGTTTGGTGACTCAGTGCCATTTCTAAGCTGAGCAATTAGACACTTTCTGACTGATAAATTATCATAATGGCTCTCAGTGGGCACAACATATGGTGTTACTTTTGTATTCAACATGATATAAACCAGGTCCTTCCCCCCCACACACTGTATTAAAAATAACACACTACAATTTGCCTCCTTCCTTAGTCAAATAAGGAGAGGTCAGGAAAGAAAACGTCACTGATCTCCCTTAACCAGATAAGTTGCATTTTAATTATTAATAGCAACTCTCTCAGCTAATGTCTGGCTACTGTATTTGCCGAAAAACGTGCCACTGACTTTATTTTAGTGTGGGATACTCAGTTTAAGAGTCTACCTCTTCTTATTTCTCTTCTTTTCATCCCCAAATCAGATCTTTAATCTCTATAATCAGAAACTTCTGTTCTAAATAAATGACTGTTTACTCATATGGGCTAATTCTTCAGTGGGTTCTTTGGAACCAGAGCAAAGCTTCTGTTCCCTCAAGCACCATATATTCAAATAGGCTGACCAGTAAAACACTGTCATTTAATTCTGAATATAATTTCTCTTCCTGTTCCTAATTAGTTTCACTTGCCTACTCTTCTGTCCTTTTGTATGCCTCTTTCAGCACGCACTGTTTGTGTGTGAATATGTGTATCTTCTTCATTGAGCCTTTTATTCCTTTTTATTAAATCCATCTTCAATTCTCTAGCACTCTCTATATTCCCTGATTCCATGTCTATCATGTAGTAAATTTTAGCTAAAACATGGTCTCTCTCTTTTTTTTTGGATGGACATTCAGAATCGGTTATAGTTAGGATATTGTAAAGAAAAAATAATAATTATTCATTTCGACCTCTGGGTTGGGAAGATCCCCTGGAGAAGGGAATGGCTACCCACTCCAGTATTCTTGCTTGGGATATCCCATGGACAGAGGAGCCTGGTGGGCTACAGTCCATGGAGTCACAAATGAGTCAGACACTACTTAGCTACTAACACTTTCATTTTTCAATTCAAATACATTCACTGGGTGTGTTCTTCTGTGTGCCAAGGGTTTTGCAAAGATCTGGGACTAGAGAACAGAACTCCTGCTCTCCAGGAACTCTTCTTAAAAACTCCCCAGTTGCCTCTGATAGGAAATTAGCACACTACTGAAAGTGTTTACACCTCTCAATCTTCCATTGGATTAGGAGTCTATCAAAGGCAGAGGAGGAGTAATAGTCATCTTTGCAACCTCAGAGCCTAGCAGTGATGAACTGTTATTGTTCAGTCATTAAGTCATGGACAACTCTTATGTGACCTCATGGACTGTAGCATGCCAGGCTCCTCTATCCTCCACTATCTCCTAGAGTTGGCTCAAATTTATGTCTACCTAATGATGGATTAGAGGAGCTCCATAAAAGCTGAATGAACCAAATCTGCACAATAGCTATCCTGTTCAGACAGCCTGAGACCAAGACTACAAGCCATATTTTGAATATGCTGAATGCACCTGTCACCTTAACCAAGCTAGGTGCCCTGCATAATTAAATCTAGAAGCAGATCCCATATTTCATTATCTTACAATCGAATAAATTGCAAAAAATGGGTTTCCATATGGTACTTGAATAACTGAGTAATTCAGTTTACTCAGAGAGACAACACATCAGTTCAGTCATAGGTCACTGTCAACTGGGATAGACAGGAAGAAACCTTAGCTATGGAGCATATTTAAGATGACCTTTAGAGCAACATGTTAATCCAGACATACCACTATGTGCCTTGCTGAGATACTAGCTCGCTGAGTACTCGTGGAAATTTAATTGAGTAACTAGTGCTAGGCTTCTCTGAGTCTGTTTGCAAGGAGCACTCAGTTGCTATATTGCCATGAGGCTATGGATGACAATATTGCTGAAACGAAGGAAATATGCAAACAAGCTTTTTCACTTCTAGGCTGTTGTTGTTTAGTCACCAAGCCGTGTCTGACTCTCTTGCCACCCCATGAACTGTAGCCCTCAGGCTCCTCTTGTCCATAGGATTTCCCTGGCAAGAATACTGGAGTGGGTTGTCATTTCCTTTTCCAAGGGATCTCCTCAACCCAATATTGAACCTGGGTCTCCTGCATTGGCAGGCAGATTCTTTACCACCAAGCCAGAGACACTTCTAGGTAATAATGACCAAATTCCATTTACAAAGTGACCTCAACAACCTGAGTAAAAACAGAGCCTTGTGTGAACCATTTTGGTGTAGGTCTTCCAAGTTTTAAGGTAATAGTCAAGTTTAAGGCATGTTTTCATTGGGCAAGTATGGAGAATGGGGTTTCAAGAATTATAGTTTGGGCTGAGAAGGCATTTTAGGATAATGGGTTTCATTAAATAGGAGTGAGATAGGAAGTTGATCAGGCATCTCAGATGACCTGGAGAGTTTCGTCACACCTGTCTACTATCCACAGGTTAGCAGACTGGTCTGGCTCATAGGGATTTGTAGTGATACTGTGAAATGAAAAAGTTACTAATGACAATGTGGATCAATTCTATACATGTTAATTGACAGTGATATAAGACAAATCTTCTTGTGACTAAATTTGTTTTCACTGTTGGAAATTGACCATAATTTATTTTTCTAAAAGCTGACCCATATATACTTGTATCAGCTTTTTTAATGCAATAAGGCAATTACTGCTCTTTTTAAAAAGGGAAACTTCAGCTACTTCCTTACACCAAGGGGCTGATACAATTTTTCTCAGAGAAGTACATTATTGTTAAGATAGGTTTATAGGTGAACAGGTTTATCTAGGTCAGAGAGGAAGAGCAAAGGGGAGTTAATCTGCTCTATGTAACGAGTAAGAAGGGGTGAAAGGGGAAAGTGAAGAGTTGGTATCTTAGGAAAAGCACTGAGCTAAAAGGATTATCTGTTAACAATGTTTTCCTCTCTATGACACCTGCCTCCCACACTGTGTGCAGTCATGAAGAAGTGTAAGCTCTATACTGAAAAAGTTAGTAAAATATTTCTACCATCAAATGCAGAGTGAGTAATTTTTGACTCAGAATACTTTTTTGATGAAAGCTAAAGGGTCTAGTCAAGGCTATGGTTTTTCCTGTGGTCATGTATGGATGTGAGAGTTGGACTGTGAAGAAGGCTGAGCGCCGAAGAATTACTCTTGAGAGTCCCTTGGACTGCAAGGAGATCCAACCAGTCCATTCTGAAGGAGATCAGCCCTGGGACTTCTTTGGAGGGAATGATGCTAAAGCTGAAACTCCAGTACTTTGGCCACCTCATGCGAAGAGCTGACTCATTGGAAAAGACTCTGATGCTGGGAGGGATTGGGGGCAGGAGGAGAAGGGGACGACAGAGGATGAGATGGCTGGATGGCATCACTGACTTGATGGACGTGAGTCTGAGTGAAGTCCAGGAGTTGGTGATGGACAGGGAGGCCTGGTGTGCTGTGATCCATGGGGTCTCAAAGAGTCAGACAGGACTGAGAGACTGAACTGAACTGAAATGGTTTTCGTTTCTAGTAACTGTATTCATGATGTAGCCAGCAAAATACTGTATCCATAAGAGCACCAAGTCAATTCTCAGTTGCTTGTAGACTACTCATGCTACTTTGTAAACCTTAGGCTGGTTTTTTCTTATTAGTAGGTATATATTCACAAGAGAGCTGCCTTCTGACACTCAAATATATAACTTCTGAAAATATTTAAGGATAAACTAAATATAAATAAAGTGGATCTTCATTTGATGTGGAGTATATTCTAAAATCAGACATATATGACTGCTGGATGAACTGTTATTTCTGTCTGCAACACTTTCTGTATTATTGATACAGATTATCAAGAATAGACTGAGTTATCAACTCAGTGTCGATAACTAAATTCACTTCTGTATTCCTAAATGTTCAAAGTGCTTTATCCAAGTGTCCTCATTTGGAGAGAGGTTAGTGGGAAAAATCCAGTTTACATAAGCCCTCCTAAATGGGAAGTTAGAACTTTCTCACATAAATGAGTATTTTTAACAAACCTGAGATAAAAATAGTATATCAAATGTTCTTGCAGAAGAGGTTGTGTACAGGAACTTTCATTTGCCAAAATCCCACATAAATTCAAAGCTAGGATTATAGGCAACAACTGTGTTTGCAATCCTTAAAGCCATTCCTCATATTTAGGAATAAATGAATTTTATGACGTGGTTTTTGATTATGGGGTCTGATATAAATTTAGGAAGATAGAAGCTGCTGTATATCTAGAGTCAACCGGAATAGCACTGTGTGAACAATCCATAAAGACTGCTGAATGAAGGAGTGAATTAATGAATTCAACAGTGTCAGTGTTTTATTTGCTAATCTGTTTATTTAGGTTCTCTGTGTCATAATTGTATCACTGGAAACAAAGTATGATCAAATGCTGTCTTTGGAAAATAACACAACAACACAAAACCAAACAAGAGAATCACTAGCTATTTTTGATAGTTATTTGAGAAAACCTATAATGAGCAACATTGACAGTGACTCTAGAAATGCAAATTAATCAAATATGACAGTGTCACAAATATTTCAACCTTTACTTAAACATCACAGAAGGGAAAGAGACATTTAAGGGACAAAAAGGAGGTACATAGAAATATTTTCTATTTTTAGTCTCCTCTAAAGAATTCCTATCAGTTGTATTTGCTCTATGTTATATAAAAAATAATTTATATATGGACAACAAAGATATACTTTCTCAAGAGGAAGAAGAAACAGATATTTATTTCCACTGGAAGTCCTAAATTGAAAGTTTGAAGGACTTTCCTAATACTGTGTTAATTAATTGACTATGACCATAAGCCAGGTCAAGAATTTCATAATGAAGATGAAATATACCATCAGCCTTCAAACACATGAACTATTGGTTTTTTAAAATGTAGGTGGAAGGAAAATAACTTACCTGACACAATAATAATGAGAATCTTAGCATTGGTAGCTAAGAGACTATGGAAGAATTTCAGGGTAGCTGGGATGTCTTTAACATAATACAGCATCTAGAAATGAAGGAAAAGAGAACTGAGGCACTTTTCTATGTCAATGTCTTTGTTGCTCAGACTAGATACTCACTAGAAGATTTGATTTTCAAGTTGAGTGGGTTTTTACTCAACAAAACACGTAAGAAATTTAGAAGTTAAAGACGTTATATGGAGAGATAGAATAATAATGAGAGAAAATATTTGGGGATAGGGGAAACTGTTATTTACTCAACAAGAATCAAATAGTTTAAAATTTGCTCTTTCTGGCTTCAGTAACACAAACATTTATAGCTTCAGACAGTCTCTACTCCACATGGGGGCATTGATTCTGTGCTTTCTCTATATTTTGTGAATTGTAGTTCTTCTGGGAGAAAATGGTGCTGGCACCATAAAAACATTCCATTTCATGGAACGTTGCTTCAAAATTAAGCCCTTTGCACTAGCTTTACCATATGCTCACCAATGCTTTTTTTTAAATCACAGAAAATGCGACAAGCTTTGATGTTGACAGATTCTCTAGGAAAATGGACTGGATAAAGCCTTAGGTTGCAGCATCATCACAAGGGGATAGGTGTCAGTCCACTCATTTTAAATAACTCTGAATGATCTCTGGTGAATTGCAGGGAAAGGTCTTTCCACCTAACACAGATAGAGCCTGGAATTATACATGGGCAATGGAAATTTTCCCCTGAGGGCTTATAGCCCTGGAATCTACCCCACATAGACACTTATTTTTTATGTCTCATCTTCTACTCTTTTAGACAAAAATTCAATATTTTATTCAATTTTTTATGGGCTTCCCAGGTGGTGCAGTGGTAAAGAATCCACCTGCCAATGGAGGAGATGCAAGGGACATGGGTTCAGTCCCTGGGTTGGGAAGATACCCTGGAGTAGGAAATGACAACCCTCTCCAGTATTTTTCCCTGGAAAATTCCATGGACAGAGGAGCATGGCAGGCTCTATGGGATCACAAAGAGTTGAGCATGACTGAGCATGTACACACACATGATAGAATTTATTGCATAAAGCAAAAATAACCTGAGCTCTGCCTCCCTCACATGAATTAATGAAATACAAGGGACCTGCACATGGTCTGTGTGGTCTCAGAGGCCATATTTAGTATCATGTCACTCCATGCTGTTCACCACAGGGACCACATAGACAGGCACCCAGATGCAGCTAGTCCACAAGATCACTAATAATCCTTGACATGACCTAGCTCAAAAAGAGGAGGCCGATCATAGCAGATGCTCTGAAAATTGATCTAATAGACACAGATTCTCTGCAGTTGACTATGAATATTAAGTTGAAAGATGCCATGAGAATGTTAGGACTGTAAGGAAAAATGAGAGACAGAGACATAACAAAAATGCAGAGTAGACAGAGAGGAAGACAGTAGTAGTGCAGAGGAAGCAGAGATAAGAAAGAAAGAACAAAGGTGGAGGTTTGGAGAGAAACGAGAATGATCTCTGAAGCTGCAACATTTTATAGCAAGTGAGGAATGGGATTCAGTGCATATGTGAAGAGATTGGCTTTTGATAAAGGGAGGCTTTTGTTGTTTTTTGAATTAACTTTTTTTGGAGTATAGTTGCTTTACAGTGTTGTGTTAGTTTCTACTGTACAGCAAAATCAATCAGACATACATATACATATATGCCCTCCCTTTCAGATTTCCTTCCTATTCAGGTCACCACAGCGTATTAAGTAGAGTTCCCTGCGCTATACAGTAGGTTTCATTAGTTAGCTTTTATACATAGTATCAGTAGTGTACATGTGTCAATCCCAATCTCCCAATTCATCCCACCCACCCCTTTTCCCCTTGGTGTTCATATATTTGTTCTCAACACCTCTGTCTCTATGGTGCTGCTATGAACGCTGGGGTGCATGTATTTTTCTGAATTATGTTTTTCTCTGGGTATATGCCCAGTAGTGCAATTGCTGAGTCATATGGTAGTTCTGGGCTTCCCTGGTAGTTCAGTTGGTAAAGAATTCACGTGCAATGCAAGAAATCCCAGTTTGATTCTTGGGTTGAGAAGATCCTCTAGAGAAGGGATAAGCTACCCATCCCAGTATTCTCAGGCTTTCCTGGTGGCTCAGATGGTAAAGAATCCACCTGTAATGTGGGAGACCTGAGTTCAGTCCCTGGGTTGGGAAGATCCCCTGCAGGAGGGCATGGCAACCTACCCCAGTATTCTTGCCTGGAGAACACTGGAGTGGGTTGTGGGGAGAATACATGGAATATTCTCCCCATGGACAGAGGAGCCTGGCTGGCTGCAGTCTACAGGGTCGCAGAGTCGGATGTGACTGGGCAACTAAGCACAGCATGATAGTTCTATTTTTAGTTGTTTTGAGGAACCGCGATACTGTTCTCCATAGTGGCTATATCAGTTTACATTCCCACCCACAGTACAAGAGGATTCCTGGGAGGCTTTTGTAATAAGAAGAAAGAAAGAAATGGTGGGTACAGGTGCATCTCTATAAATGTGGTGGGTAAAAGATGATTTTCTACCTGATCATTTCTCTTTTCACTATAGAGTAGGAAGGGAAGTTATCAGTTGGAAACCAGTGGCAAAGAAGGGATTACAGGAGTTGTAAGGAGAGAGATGAAGGTATGAAATAGTTATACAGTTGAGCCTTGGACAAGGCAGGGATTAGGTACCAACTTTCTGTGTAGTCAAAAATTCACATATAACATATGCATTTTCTCTGTTTCTGGAGTTCCACATCCAGTCATGCAGCATTTACTGCTGAAAAAATCCAGGGAAGGTCCAGTGGTTTGGACTCAGTGCTTCCATTACAGGGAGCATGGGTTCAATCCCTGGTTGGGCAACAAAGCTCTCACAAGCCCTGTGATGTGGTCAAAGAAAAAAAAAATTAAATAGAAAAAATTAGCATACAAATGAACCCACATAATTCAAATCTGTGTTGTGCAAGGGCCAACTATATGAGAAGATAGAAAAGTAAGTCTAGTAGAGAAACGTCTTAGGTTTGCTGGGCAATGTTAAAAGCACTCCCTTATAGTTAAAGGATTGTGTCTGCTAAGAAAGCAAAGATGTAGAATTGCCTAGATATGCCAACCCTGAAGTAATTTCTTCCTGTAATTTTTAGAAGCCTATTCCTTTTGGCTTAACCTCTAAAATATACAAACAGTTCATACAACTCAAAAACAGAAAGCACAACCCAATCAAAAACTGGGCAGAATATTTTAACAGATATTTCTCCAAAGAAGACATACAGATGACCATTAGGTACATGAAAAGATGCTCAGCATCAATAATTATTAGAGAAATGCAAATCAAAACTACAATGAGTTACCACTTCACACTAGTCAAAATGACCATCATTAAAAATTCTGCAAAAAACAAGTATGGAGAGGGTGTGGAGAAAAGGGATCCCCCTACACTGTTGATACAACCACTATGAAAAATATGTAGGTTCCTTAGAAAACTAAAGATAGAGTTACCATATGATCCAACAGTCCCATTCCTGGGAATATACCTGGACAAAGCCATAATTCAAAAAGATACATGCACCCCTACATTCACAGTAGCACTGTTTACACCAGCTAAAACATGGAAATAATGTAAATGTCTATCAACAGACAAATGGATAAAGAAGATGTGGTACATATATACTGTGGAATGCTGCTCAAAGGCTATGGTTTTTCCTGTGGTCACGTATGGATGTGAGAGTTGGACTGTGAAGAAGGCTGAGCACCAGAGAATTGATGCTTTTGAACTGTGGTGTTGGAGAAGACTCTTGAGAGTCCCTTGGACTGCAAGAAGATCCAACCAGTCCATCCTAAAGGAGATCAGCCCTGGGATTTCTTTGGAAGGACTGATGCTAAAGCTGAAACTCCAGTACTTTGGCCACCTCATGCAAAGAGTTGATTCATTGGAAAAGACTCTGATGCTGGGAGGGATTGTGGGCAGGAGGAGAAGGGGACGACAGAGGATGAGATGGCTGGATGGCATCACTGACTCGATGGACGTGAGTCTGAGTGAATTCCAGGAGTTGGTGATGGACAGGGAGGCCTGGCGTGCTGCGATTCATGGGGTCTCAAAGAGTCGGACACGACTGAGTGACTAAACTGAACTGAATGCCATTTACAGCAACATGGATGGACCTAGAAATTATCATACTAACTGAAGTAGGTCAGAAAGGGAAAGACAAATACCATATAACATCACTTACATGTGGAATCTAAAATACGGTACAAATAAACCTGGCTACAAAACAGAAAGAGACTCATAGACATAGACACCAGACTTGTGGTTGCCAAGGGGGAGGTGGGGAGGGACAGGGATGGACTGGGAGTTTGGGGGTGGTAGATACAGGCTATTATTAATACATTTAGAACTGATAATCAACAAGGTCCAAACATATAGCACAGAACTATATTCAATATCCTGTGATAAACCACAATGGAAAAGAATATAAAAATAAGAATGTCTATAGGTGTATAAGTGAGTCACTTTGCTATACAGCAGAGATTGGCACAGCATTGTACATCAGTTATATTTCAATTTTTAAAATGTCTACAAAAATGTTTATTCCTTTGGGATGACTGTATTTGTAGACTATAGAAAGCAAAAAGCATCTTGTTCATCATGGTTTTTCTAAAACATGTACATCTTCTAATGGTAGCCAACACCCAAAGCCTATACACCTACATGCTATTCAGATACATCAGTGACCTCTGGAAATATGTCCCCATATCATCTGCTGAAGAGTCACTCCCTTTACAAGAAATACACTATTGTATTTCTAAGAAATACACTGTTAGTGCTGGACCACGGAAATAAATTCTGGCAGAAAGACTGATGTCAGTAAAACTTTGTTGACCTGAGGAATCATCCAGCCTGCCCCTTTGTCGCATACACAATAGCCAGGTCATGAACAGAAGGCAAAAGCAAGTGGATTCAGAAAAACTCTGGGATGTTGGTCCATTCTGAGTTTGGACAGATAATGTTCACTTATAAAATCAGAAATCAGATTTTCATTTATCTTTTAGAAGTTAGAATATTAAGCACTCTGAAATATTTCTGAAGAATCTTTTTTTTCTGAGAGTATATAACAATAAATATTTCCTACCTGAATCATATGAATAAAGTCCCACCTCTGAAGTTCTTTTTTCTCCATCATTCTATTTTGATATTCAGATGATGTCTCCTTATGCCAAGCAAACTTTATGTTCTCAAGGTTTGATGTCTTGGCTACAAGCTCTAAAATATGGAGAAAAGGTAGCTCACCATCAATTTTAATTGCAAATTTGGAACCCATTTCCATTTAGAATTTTAATGCAATCAATATTATATACACAACAGATATAAAGCACATTTTTCTTTTTTATGCAGCTCCAGAAGACCAGAGAGTTCATCCTAGTTTTTCCTCTAGCATTAAATGAAATTAGAGATAACTAAAGAGCCAATAAAAAATAATTATGAGAATTCTGATCAGACACAGGCAATATTGTTGTTGTTTAGTTGCTAAGTCACATCCAACTCTTATGCGATACCATGGACTGTAGCCCACCAGGCTCCTCTGTCCATGGGGTTTCCCAGGCAAGAATACTGGAGCAGGTTGCCATTCCCTTCTCCAGGGGATCTTCCTGACCCAGGGATTGAATCTGCTTCTCCTGCACTGCAGGAGGATACTTTACCACTGAGTCACCAAGAAAGCTGTGTATAGGCACATTATCTCAAGTGTTAATGAGAAAAAAACTGGTGGATTTTATCAATGGAGAATTTACATAAAACAGGTGATATGATTCTATAACTCAGGAATCAGTAAACTGTGGCATGGACCATATCTGTCTTACTACCTATTTTTAAATAGACTGCAAGCTAAAAATATACATTACTCTTCTTCCCGACTTCATGCTCCTGTCCTTCATATTTTGTGCCATTAAACTGTTAAATGGTTGAACAAAATTAAAAGAAGAATAATACTTCATGATAGGTAAAAATGATATAAAATTCAAATTGAATGTTTACAAGTAAAATTTTATTGTGACATAACCACACATATTAGTTTATGGATTGTCTCTGGCTGCCTTTGGTGTTCAGTGGCAGAGCTAATTAGTTGTGACAGGGATCATGTGGATTAGATGGTTAGATAGCATCACCAACTCAGTGGACACAAATTTGAGCAAACTCTGGGAGACAGTGGAGGACAGAGGAGCCTGGTGTGCTGCAGTCCATGGGATCACAGAGTCAGACACGACTTAGTGACTGAATAGGTGGCCTAAGTCTAAAATACTTACTATTTGGCCCTTTTCAGAGAAAAGTGTGCTGATTCTTGCTGTTACCAATTACACATAAGCTTTTAGGGTAAGGTTTCTGTTTAAATATCTCTGAATGAATTAATGACTGTCTCTAAAATAAACATCAAAAATAATGGTTGATGACCAGGGGATGGATGGAGAGACAGTATTCTAGTTACTATTTATATTCTGAGGTGTTTAAGTCATGCCTGCCAAAAAAGTAATTAGGTTCTTCTCTCAATAAGCTTACAAAGAATGTACCACAGTCACCATGTTGTTAGTGACTGAAGGGATGCATGTGGGATGACAAGCCTTTCAGAATAGGATTTGATATACAGCACCATAAGCAACTGAATGTGCACACACACACATCGTGGGTTACAAGTACCTTTGTACTTGGTGATTTGTTCAGCACTTGGTTCAACAACTTCATTGATGATATGAACTCCTGGGTACTGAGCTTGCACTTTGGAGAGAATTTGAAGATCAATTTCACCTGAAGAAAAGCATATAGAACAGTTCACCTTGGCCCAGAAAGAAAAGAATAGAATAGAATAGAAAAGAACAATTTCAACTACTTTACTATCTCTAGGAAAGTCCAGCATAAATAAAGAAGAATACTCAGCTGTTGCCCTGACACGGTGTCTATGATGAAGAACAACTAGGTTAAAAATGTGATTTGAGGAGGGTTATGATTGCCTTTCATTCATTCATGTTGTTGTTGTTGTTCAGTCACTCAGTCATGTCCAACTCTTGGTGAACCCATGGTCGGCAGCACACCAGGCTTCCCTGTCCTTCACCATCTCCTGGAGCTTGATCAAACTCATATCCATTGAGTCAGTGATGCCATCCAGCCATCTCATCCTCTGCTGTCCCGTTCTCCTCCCACCTTCAATCTTTCCCAGCATCAGGGTCTTTTCAAATGAGTCAGGGCAAAGTATTGGAGTTTCACCTTCAGCATCAGTCCTTCCAAAGAATATTCAGGACTGATTTCCTTCAGAATGGACTGGTTGGATCTCCTTGCAGTCCAAAGGACTCTCAAGAGCCTTCTCCAACACCACAGTTCAAAAGCATCAATTCTTCAGCACTCAGCTTTCTTTATGGTGCAACTCTCACATCCATACATGACTACTGGAGGGAAAAAAAATAGCTTTAACTATATAGACGTTTTCTGGCAAAGTAATGTCTCTGTTTTTTAATATGCTGTCTAGGTTGGTCATAGCTTTTCTTCCAAGGAGCAAGTGTCTTAATTTCATGACTGCAGTCACCATCTGCAGTGATTTTGGAGCCCAGAAAAATAAAGTCTGACACTGTTTCATTGTTTCTCCATCTATTTGCCATGAAGTGATGGGACCAGATGTCATGATCTTAGTCTTTTGAATGTCGCGTTTTAAGCCAGCTTTTTCACTCTCCTCTTTCATTTTCATCAAGAGGCTCTTTAGTTCCTCTTCATTTCTGCCATTAGGGTTGTGTTATGTGCATATCTGAGGTTATTGTTATTTCTCCCCGCAATCTTGATTCCAGCTTGTGCTTCATCCAGTCCTGCATTTTACATGATGTACTCTGCATATAAGTTAAATAAGCAGGGTGACAATATACAGCCTTGATGTACTCCTTTTCCTATTTGGAACTAGTCTATTGTTCCATGTCCAGTTCTAACTGTTGCTTCCTGACCTGCATATAGGTTTCTCAAGAGCAGATCAGGTGGTCTGGTATTCCCATATCCTTAAGAATTTTCCACAGTTTGTTGTGATCCACACAGTCAAAGGCTTTAGTGTAGTCATTGAAACAGAAGTGGTAAACTGTATTTAATACCTTTTATTGTACTACACAATTGCACTCATCTCACACGCTAGTAAAGTAATGCTCAAAATTCTCCAAGTCAGGCTTCAACAATAGATGAACCATGAACTTCCAGATACTCAAGCTGGTTTTTGAAAAGGCAGAGGAATCAGAGACCAAATTGCCAGCATCTGCTGGATCATGGAAAAAGCAAGAGAGTTCCAGAAAAACATCTATTTCTGCTTTATTGACTATGCCAAAGCCTTTGACTGTGTGGATTGCAGTAAACTGTGGAAAATTCTGAAAGAGATGGGAATACCAGACCACCTGATCTGTCTCTTGAGAAACCTATATGCAGGTCAGGAAGCAACAGTTAGAACTGGACATGGAACAACAGACTGGTTCCAAATAGGAAAAGGAGTACATCAAGGCTGTATATTGTCACCCTGCTAATTTAATTTATATGCAGAGTACATCATGAGAAACGCTGGGCTGGAGGAAGCACAAGCTGGTATCAAGATTGCCGGGAGAAATATCAATAACCTCAGATATGCAGATGACACCACCCTTATGGCAGAAAGCAAAGAAGAACTAAAGGGCCTCTTGATGAAGGTGAAAGAGGAGAGTGAAAAAGTTGGCTTAAAATTCAACATTCAGAAAACTAAGATGATGGCATCTGGTCCCATCAGTTCATTGCAAATAGATGGGGAAATAATGGAAACAGTCAGAGACTTTATTTTTGGGGGCTTCAAAATCACTGCAGATGGTGATTGTAGGCATGAAATTAAAAGACGCTTACTCCTTGGAAGGAAAGTTATGACCAACCTAGACAGCATATTAAAATGCAGAGACATTACTTTGTCAATAAATGTCCATCTAGTCAAGGCTATGGTTTTTCCATTAGTCATGTATGGATGTGAGAGTTGGACTATAAAGAAAGCTAAGCACCAAAGAATTGATGCTTTTGAACTGTGGTGTTGGAGAAGACTCTTGAGAGTCCCTTGGACTGTAAGGAGATCCAACCAGTCCATCCTAAAGGAGATCAGTCCTGGGTGTTCATTGGAAGGACTGATGCTGAAGCTGAAACTCCAATACTTTGGCCACCTGTTGCAAAGAGCTGACTCATTTGAAAAGACCCTGATGCTGGGAAAGATTGAGGGCAGGAGAAGAAGGGATGACAGAGGATGAGATGGTTGGATGGCATCACCAAATCAATGGACATGGGTTTGGGTGAACTTGGGAGCTAGTGATGGACAGGGAGGCCTGGCAAGCTGCGGTTCATGGGGTCCCAAAGAGTCAGACACGACTGAGTGACTGGACTGACTGACTGACTGTATTACAGTAAAATCTAAGATGCTATTGATTATAGGATAAAAATAACCCTTCTTTTATATCACTAAGTCATAAAGTAAAAACAACTCTGTCAATTATAATTGTAAGATTTCACCAACTGGAAGATATATACCAATCTGTGATATTAAAATATGAAAAAATATGCTGTAGAATTGATAAATTAGGCTAGATCAGAATCATATAAAATATATCAGGTATAAAAGAAGGATAAAAAATTGTATGAGACATGTGTCCTCAAAAACATCATGTTCTCGTAGAAGAGACGGACATGGAAAGAACCCTGGCTTGGTTTGGGCCATGGAGGGAAGAAGGAAGGAAATGGTGATGGAGAGGATAAGACAAGAGGCCAGAGAGATGGAAAGCTGCATGGCAGACCACTCTTGAGCTCTGTGTTACAGGGTAAGTAACACAGTTAGCCTGGGGACTTTTGGGGAAATGGGAATTACAGGCAGAGGACAGGAAGTGGAATTGTATATACAGGACTGCTGGCAATTTAGGGTTTTAGAATGTGTAGGTAAGGCAGGGCCTCCAAGAAAGAGGTGATTCCAGACAAGTAAATGGAAAGGAGGTTATGGCAAAATAGGTATTTATTCATTCACTCATGTACCAGTGATTCATTGATTATTTTACTGTGTGCCAGGCACTAAACTAGGCAAATGATAAGAGGAGCAAATAAACACCTGCCCTGATGAAACTTTAGCCTATAGGTGACGATGTGAGAGAGACTGTGGTAAATTGGATAGACTTGAATTCCACCTCTGTCTGATCCACTGACTTGATATTACGACCTTCAGCTGTTTGCTTTCTCTCTCCAAACTGTATTTTCCTCATCGGAAAAACAGAAATAATGATAGTACATAATTTATTGGGTGTGAGGATTAAATGAGGCAATGCACATAAAGCACACTGCAAAAGAGAGTTGGCACCTAATAAATGTTAGCTGTTCGTTATTTTTATTGTTATCATTGAGTCCCTGTCTTTAAAAATCTCTCTTCTTTCCCTATTACTAATGCCTCCAAATTAAGTTTTGCACTTTTATTCTCTTAGTTATGATGTTGACCTTCACTAAAATACTTATGTGCTGGCAAGACTAGCATATGAAAATGACACTGGTCTTTAACATTTTGGCATAAATGGCATTAACAGAACCTTTCCAAGGTTAGATATGGCAGATGAAAAAAAAGCATAGGTCATAAGACTGAGCAGGCTGGAAGAAGGAGATGAGGAAGATAAATCAGGAACAAAAGATGCCTGACTAGGAAAAGAGAGTTGTCTAATGGTATAATGAATGTCCCAGGTGCTGGCGATGGCAGTGGGTGGGGATGAGGGTAGGGAGGAAGTAGGGGAAGGAAACTAAAGTGGAGAATGAGGAAATCTATGCGACAGTTTTCTCCAAAGCTGGCCCGATCAATCTGAAACCTTTTAATTCTTCCTTAAGTTCCACTGCCAGAGATTTCAATTATATGTCCCTCTTCAAATATAGGCATGATGTGTTTAAAATATGGCCCATATGAAAGCAAGATATAATCACAAAAAATATCTTACTGTAAAATTAAGTAAAACAAGCAAAGGCTTGATTCCAATGAGTTTGTTAAAGGGTATCAAGGACTCAAATGCTAGTTTGAGCAACTGAGCAACTTTGATCATCAATCACTGAAAGGCATATGAAGGGTCAACAGACTATAGTGCCATGAAAGTGAAAGTGAAAATCACTCAGCTGTGTCTGACTCTTTGTGACCCCATGGACTATACAGTCCTTGGAATTCTCCAGGCCAGAATACTGGAATGGGCAGCCTTTCCTTTCTCCAGGGGATCTTCCCAACCTGGGAATTGAACCCAGGTCTCCCTCATTGGAGGCAGATTTTTACCAGCTGAGCCACAACGGAAGCCCAAGAATACTGGAGTGGATAGCCTATCCCTTCTCCAGCAGATCTTCCCAACAGGGATCAAACTAGGGTCTCCTACATTGCAGGCTGATTATTTTACCAACTGAGCTATCAGGGAAGTACCATTAGCCAGCAGTAAGAGATTCAAACAATGGGGGAAAAAAAGGAAGAAGATCATTTGTTCTTTCTCAACTGAATCCTTCTGAGCAGGGGCCATAATAATATGAATGTGTTCCAATATTAGATATTAAGCACCCTATAAATGTTTTTAAAGAGCACACAACACGCTGGACTTGCCTGGTGGTCCAGTGGTTACAAATATGTCTTCCAGTACAGGGGACATGGGTTTGATCCCTGGTTCAAGAACTAAGATTCCACATGTCCTGGGGCAGCTGAGCCCTCATGCTGTAACTACAGAAACCTATGCGCTCTGGAGCCCAAGTTCCGCAACAAGAGAAGCCACCACAATGAAAAGCCCATGCACCACAGCTAGAGAGAAGCCTCCACACAATGCAGTTAGAGAAAGCCCGTGTACCACAATGAAGACCCAGTGCAGCAAAAATAAATTAATTAATTTTTAAAAAAGAGCACACAAGCCAAATTAACATGCTGAAAGAATGGGGGAAGGTAGCTAGAAGTGACTCAATCAAATAATTCAGAAATTCTCAGCAAATTCAGGGGTAAACAGAAGAAATGTGGAAGCCAGCAGCCTGCTGCTTTTATTGTGTATAACAAAGCCTTCTGGGAATCTTAACTGTCAGGTCCAGAAGACTACGTTTAAAGGGGATAAAGCAATACTTTATTCATTTTATTGTTGATGAACAATAAAATAATGAACATTTCATTGTTCATTTTATGGTCAATCTCTGTTCTAATATGATCTCTTATTGCTTAATGATGATTCTGACAATTGTAGACTACTTATTGTTGACATCCTAAGCTTTTAGGCCAGTAGCTGTTTCAGTTAGTTAGATAAAACCTTACTGTGGGTTTCTAGTTTTGGAACAAAATCTGCAAAGTTTCCTGTGACAAATGGAAAATTATAGTGATTAAGCAACTTTATTCCCATATACAATCTTCCTTTGTTTTCTTTTTCTTTCTCTCTCACCCTCACCTCGTTTTGTGTCTACCAAAGCAAATCAATGATTTTGGAGTCTTGGCATTTTATGATGAGGTTAACTGATTTTCTCAGTTTATCAATAAGTGAAGCTTGAACAAAGTTAGGAAATCCTAACATGTGTTGGCATGAATCAAAAATTATTTTCTATTAGCCTGGTTTGTGGTTTTTGTTTTTCGTTTTTTCTCTTCTGTTCACTCCTGTGTTACTTTCTATCAAATAGAATATGCTTTTTGATTTGGCAAGTTAAATGAAAACTAAAATTTTTAAATTGTCTTTTGCAAATCTCTTTCCTTTGTATTACCCTGTCCATCAAATCAGCCACAACTTTAGAATGACTTCACATGTCTCCTTTCTGACCTACGTTGAGTGTTTCACTTAATTTTACAGTCAGATATTTTTGTGATTATATCTTGCTTTCATATGGGCCATATTTTAAACACATCATGCCTATATTTGAAGAGGGATATATAATTGAAACCTCTGATAGTGGAACTTAAAGAAAAAGTTCAAAAATACTGAGGCAGAAATTGTTAGACAGTATAGGACTTTGAGACCTCAGTTCCCTTTTTTTAATTTCATTTTTTGTCTTCTCAAGTAAGCATCTCACTTCTTTAACCTAAAGCTAAACTCTTTGTTCCAGTTTCTAGGCATTCAGAAGAATGCTTCCCTGGTCTGGAGGGTCATAATACATTCAGACCCAGGACAAGACAATCATTAACTGCTGTTCAGTTTATCAAGGGAAAAAAACTCCAGGTGGACCACTAACTCATAAACATACATCTGGTCCCTAAATGATGGTCTGGAGTCTTGAGAACTGGTCGAGGGATGGCAACACAATGTCTGGGGAAACTGAGAAACTGGGAACCAAAAGAAAGCCATAAAAATGACAAACTAGATACTGCGACATATAAACTGACTGGTCAGAAATTACATGCATCTGGCCCCGAACCAACCAAAAACAAACAGGTCAATTCTAATAAAGATATAAACTACCGTTCTCTGCACCTTTTGGGGTGCTTCACCCCTTCTCAGTGTCTGTGCTTAGAGTTTTGTATCTCTATCCTTTAAAATTAACTTTGCCTGTATGTTTACAAGTTTTTAGAATTCATTCTTCAGCTCCAGGTCCATGAACAGAACTTGGTTTCCCATTTCAATATGGAAAGAGTGGAGTCCATATTGTCCAGACAACTTTTCTTAATTTCCTGAATTTCAAGGATATAGTTAATGAGATAGCAGAGTAATGTTGCCTTTTTGCTTAAAATCCAAGGTCATTGGATTAAAAAGGAAAAAAAAAAAAAAGGAAAAGTTAGAGGCTATAAAGAGACAAAATTGGACTCAAATTTAGTATTCAATGGAAATATGCAAATTTGTTAATATCTCTGCCCTTTACATATCTCTAAATTAGGGATAATATGGTCTATGCTGCAGGGTCATTGTAAATGTTAAAGGCATTATATGGATATAATTTACCACAGTTCATGATATATAGTAATAATTCAATAAGTTGAAGCTACCATACATTAATTCAACAAATACTTTTAAGCACCTACTAAATGCTAGGTTCTAATCACTGGAGATACAGCAATGAATAAAATAGACCAAAACATTCAACCTTTACAGATGGTGATAAGTCCTAAAACCAAGGGAAAAAAGAGCGAGGTGAAGCCATGATGGGAGGGTTCGTGATTTTCAATTGGGTGGTCATGTAAGCTTCCTGGAAAAGGTGATATTTAAGAGAAGTCTGAAGGAGGCTGGGAAAGAAGGAAATGAAGATGTGCCTTTATAAATGGGCAGCTCCATAATAAAAAGACAGTTTGAAAGAGCACTCATCATGTATTCGTGATGGCTTGTCTTTCTGACTGAGCTACATTAAATGAAACACAAAGCCCAGCTGGAGAACCCCGAGGCTATGCCCCAAATAAAAACATCCTCCAGGTCAAGAAAATGGAGGATTAAAGGCTAGTCACAGTATCTCCAGCCATTTGATTTCCATCTACTCTAGCTTCATTTCTCACATCAAAATATATATGAGTTCTTTAGATTATCAGCAGGAAAAAATTTATTCTATTACATGTTGCATTAAGATTACGATCTTCCTTGTTCCCTCTACCAGAATATCAGGCACACACACACACACAAAATTGTCTCTAGGGAGAAAAATTGCCCAGATAACTCTCTGCTTAGTGATGAAAAATAATTTCAGCTATGAGTTTGCAACCAGGGCAAAATCAGACTTGATTTTGAGCTGCAGTGCAAAAGATAAAAGATTATTGATGAGATCCCTTTTCTTGTCTTTTTCTTTTCCCTTTCCCTTTCTGTGTCTCTCTCTCTTGTGCCCCGCCCCCCCACACAACTCTCTCCCTCCCCCATACTCTCTCTCTCTTTTCTCCACCCACCTCTACACTGGGAGCCTCAGTATGGAGGCAGTTCTGTTGGTATGGAAAGATGAGAGTAGAATATTAAAATAGCTGGAGAGTCTCAGGAAGGGGATTATAAATATAAATTCTGAGCGGAAAAGGGCATTGCCATTTGCTTTCGTGTCTTCTGGCTGTTGGCCCAGGAAGAATATCGCCTGAATGCTTTGCAACTGCAGAAGAAAAGCCTTACTACCAAAATATTCTCTGAGACACAAACTTAAAGAAAATGTCCCAAAGGGTTCTGAACAATGAGGTGTAGTCATATTCAACAAACAACTCAAAAAAAGACTAAATTTTGCCTTACCTTTCAATTTAGACTTTTTAAATACAAAGATATTTGCTGCTTCAGTACATTACATAGAGAGGTAAACTCTATACTTACAATATTGTGATGTTTAAAAGGTATAGAGTTAGCTACACTTAGTTTTAAACATTTTGCTATTATGAGGCATCTGACAATGAACCATGAATTATTGTGCAAAATCTTTTTGCATATGCATACCAAGAACCAGAATTAATGGTTAAAATGAGAACCTTGATCTTTGGTGATATTAAAACAAAACCCAAAACAACAGGTCTCAGATGCCAGCTCTTTCAAAGAATACAGGCTGAAGAACTACAGCAGATTCTCAGAAGACCCCTGGGCAGGCAAGACCAGTCCCATTGCTGGGTACCTTAGAGGTCGGGGGCTGAGATACATAGAATGGGGAGGATGTACAGACTCTACAAGGAGGGACTGAAGAGCAGCAGGGGCCTTGTTGGGACCGCAGGGATTGGCTGTTCACGAAGTTATGCCAGTATTGTAACAACTAGTGTCACAAGCTCCTTGTGCATTAGATGAATATGAGAACTGTTCTACTGTTCTTAATACATAAGGCCATGCTACTTTCAGGAAAATTTCATTTCCTGCTCTTAGCTTTTGTACATGAAAGCTTTCATGCCACTGTAACCTCATTATGGCATATTTGCTTTTTAAATCTTGTCAACTTGTTCTCAGTAAAAATTTTTTTCCAAATAGGTTTCTTATATTTTGTATGTTAGTAGCTTACTCATCCAATATTTTTCCCCATTTCTATCAGTTTGCTATTGTTAATAGAGACAAAGCCTCAGAAGACCCTGGGTCTTGACCCCCAATCTCTAGGACTGCTCCCCACCCCACCCTCCTTGTGGCATATATGATTAGGATGGAAATGAGGGTGGAAATAGTCAACCTATACCAGGGTTATATGACTGTGTGTATTAAATCACAAAATTTTATTCAATAGTGCATGTCAGGTAGAAGAACATTCACCCACTAAGAGAATGGGTCCTAAACTGGCATAAGAACTGGGAAGATACAAATCTGTCCCTCAGCAAAATTACAGATAGCCACATGCCATGAACTTTCTAAGTACATTGTAAATAGCCAACCTGTAAATGAAAAACATTAAAATGCTGGCAGAAACAAATGCGGATCTGCCATATTGCTTTCTTCCTATTTTACCTGTATCAGGCCATTACTACATTCTTATTGTGCATTCTTATTAATTGTAAGGCTGCACAACTGAGTTTATTTGCTTTTCTAAGTATACAGTCATTTAATCTGCAGATAATGATACTTTTGTCTTCACTCTGCTCATTAATCCCTGTTTTCCTGCTTTAGGCCTTATTGAATTAGCCAAAACAATCTTGTTTACTTTGGTTTTAATGACAGTGGTGCCGATACTATAGTATTATGCTCATGCCTCTCAGTTCTGTAGTATACCTGTCTTTAACAATACTTCACTCAAAGTTTTAAATACAATACAATGAGGTAGACCTTTTTGGTAAATTTACATATGGAGAATAGTTTATTTTAAAATAGCACAGTTATGAATACCTTTAAGAATACTTTACATCTGAGGCCCCAAATTATCTGAAGTAGATAGCCCTAAATCCTACATGCTAACGATTAACTTGAGCCCAGGTCCATATCCTTCTGTTTGTGAAGGAAGTGCTGTACATAAGTGAACCAGTTTTACTCAGGTCAAGTTATAAAGCAGTTCAAATCCAGACTAAAAATAATCTGCGTGTCTAGAAGTTCTATTTGAATTTCACTTCTTTAGAAGGCAATGGCACCCCACTCCAGTACTCTTGCCTGGAAAATCCCATGGACAGAGGAGCCTGGTAGGCTGCAGTCCATGGGGTCACGAAGAGTTGGACACGACTGAACAACTTCACTTCCACTTTTCACTTTCATGCACTGGAGAAGGAAATGGCAACCCACTCCAGTGTTCTTGCCTGGAGAATCCCAGGGACGGGGGAGCCTGGTGGGCTGCCGTCTATGGGGTCGCACAGAGTCGGACACGACTGAAGCGGCTTAGCAGCAGCAGTATAACCAAAAGTGGTGCCACACCACTCTTTCTAGAAGGTTACTCATAAGATCACGGGTTCACTGGACTGAAAGCCCAAATACCCAAGATGTCAGTGCCTGAGTCCCTTGAATAGCATATGTGAAAAGTATTTTTCCAGTCTAAGCTAATACTCCTAACATGACAGGTAGCTCTTTATGTCCAAAGATACGTGCTTTCAGAAGTGAAAGTACATATCTTGATCATTTATAAACTCTAATACTGAAACTCAACAAAAGACTTTCTCTTTCAACCACTGGCTGTTTAGGGCCAAATATTCTGTGGTTTGCTTAATAGGAAATATCTGAAGATGGCAATAAGCACATTCAAATTCTTTTTTTTTTTTTTTCAGGCAAAAAAATCCTCCATTTCCTTGTATTTCCTCAATCATTCCTTAGTTGCTGATGTAGACTGGCATCTTACCTGGACACTGGAAACATTAACCTTTGCTTCCTACCAGCTTCTGCTTCTAAACTGGATAGACCAACTTTTCCAGTTCTTGCCTTAATTACATTCATTTCTACTTCTATTCACCTCACTTAGAAAATTAAACTTCAGGGTCACCTTAACATGTCATTTACGAAAGAAAACAAGATTAAAAATCTGATAACATTAGATTTCCAAATGGCTGGTCCTTACTAAATACCCAGTCTCCCTTTTGCCAAGTCAATAATTAACTTTTATATCTGTATAGTACAGTTTGTTGGACTGCTTTTTTAGTTAACAGACCTAGGTTTTATTCTTTCTTGATTGTTCTCAGGTTTTTAGTTTGTAGAATGAGGGTGTTGATGATCTCTAAATTCTCTTCTATATTTTAATCTCTGTCTTAATGTTGATGTTTATATGTCATAGAAGAAAACCACCTAACCCCTCTCAACATGTCAGCATAATTATTATCGGAAAAATTATATAAGAGGGTCCATACCACCTGTATTTCATATGTGAGTTGCTTCAGTGGATTGAAATTTTGTATAAATATAAACACTATTATATAAGGTATGACAGCTGATTTGGTACATAATAGGTTAATAAAAAGAAGTAGAAAGCTGGATACAATGAGATTATTTAAGTTATAGTCCTGTTTAAACCTAATAAAATTTTCTGGCATTTGAACATAAGAATGGAACAATGAAACAGATAAAATGATTCTCCTTTAGCAGAGCCCAGAGCAAGGAGAACACATTGCCTATTACTGCTTTCTGGAACATTTTTCCATGTATAAGGGTGTGCACTGCAAATTAATAGCAAAAAGAATATGGGTTTCTTTTTCTCTATGTACCATCAAACATAAAGACAATACTCATTAAAAGTTGAACAGTAAAGAAGCTCCATTGGGTAGTTTAATTTTAGGATGCATCAATGTTGACAATGGACCAAAAAGCATATTCTGTAAGGTTTAGAATACAATGTGGTTGCTCTCAATATCTAAAAACAGTTGCTGAAATCAGCACAATACAAATGCTGTGATACCTCAAGTAAAGCATTCCCATTGCTCACTTTATTTCATTAAAGCACACAAATTCATGCACATATACAACTTTACACTTCCTTATTTTGCCTCTGGGCTTCCCTCATAGCTCAATTAGTAAGAATATGCCTGCAATGTGGGAGACCCAGGTTCTATTCCTGGGTTGGGAAGATCCCTCGAGCAGAAAATGGCAACCCACTCCAGTATTCTTGCCTGGAGAATCCCATGGACAGAGGAGCCTGGCAGGCTACAGGCCATGGGGTCGCCAGAGTCGGGCACGACTTAGTGACTACCCACCGCCTCCACCATTTGGCCTCTGTAAAAACTACATGGTCTGTATTTCTGTACATGATTTTTTCCTCATGATTTCCTCTCTTTCTTTCTTTGAATATCCATAGTATTTATTTCAAACATTCTCCTAACAGTACACATGTAATCTATGAATAATAATGTTGCTTATTAATTGTATTTTATTGATGTGGTAGATCAGTTATGGGTAACATCGGGAAATTTTCCATCAGTTCCCTTTCTTTTGAACTGCACAGAGCCTTAATAATTGGTTGGTTTCTGAATTGAATTGCCAAATGCCTTTTTCAAAATTCTTACATTCTCCCTCAGATTATGAAATTCCTCTCCACCCAAATACCAATCGAGTTAGTGGTAAAGAACTTGCTTGCCAATGCAGAAGATGTAAGAGACATGAGTTTAATCCCTGAGTCAGGAAGATACCCTGCAGAAGGGCATGGCAGTATTCTTGCCTGGAGAATCCTATGGACAGCGGAGCCTGGTGGGCTACAATCCATAGGGTCACAAAGAATCAGACACAACTGAAGCAACTCAGCAACAACAAATAGAAGAGACAGAAGACAGAAAGGGTGCATAGCAGCCCTACTCATGGTTCTGAGAAGAAAATCAAATAGGTCCCCAAAGAGCATGAACATTAAGCAATATAAATGCCGAATCTGATTTAGGGAAGTTTTTAGTTTGTTTCTTTTGGTAGATTTTTTTTTCTCATTGTGGTGGTAAGAAGTGGTAGCACCATTATTAATGCAGAGAGAATATTTGCATTAAATATATGCAGAATATGACCTAGAGGTGCGTAGGCATCCAAGAAGAAAACATCTAGGAAGAGAAAACAGAGAGGCTCATAAGCTAAGACTGCAGCAGAACCCTGTAAGATGCATTATGGGAGCAGAACACAAGGTATAAGACAAGGCCAATGGCCTTATCTACTGGGGACTGGAGTTCAGCAGTGGATTTTTAAGGATACATAAGCCACAGGATAATGCAAAATCTCAGGAACACTGTAGATCGTGAAACATGCAGGGAGACCATTTCTCTAAGGCAAGGACAGAGTGTTCCTCACTATATAATAAAGTGTGTTTCTTCTGCACACCCAGTACTTGCATTTAGTCAATGACAAACTATTAGATAAGTATCTCCCAGTTGGTACATAAACACTCAAACTAACTGAGTGGGGTGTCCTTTCCCTTCAAACACCTTTCTGCTCTTTCATGCCAAGGGCCTTTAGACCTAGGAATTTTAAGTGTATTACTTTTGATTTCATATCTTACTTGAGCAGTGAGGGCTAAGTATTTACAGCTTGAATTTCTCTTGCAGTTCTTATGTTTTTGACCAGTGTCTTATGAAGAGTGACCTGAAAGGGCACCCATATTCCCCTCAGGCAGAGCTTGTTATTAATACAATGTTAAGGTTCAGTCAGAAGAACACCAAGCATTACTCCCTCTGTTCTGAAAAGTTCTCTATATTAGCCCCTATTTGCACCTTTATGTAAGGAATCACTGTTTAGGGCAAATGTTCCTTTCTCTAGATAGCTTATAAGCATCTGGATAAATTTACATTAGAAATTCAATTAACTTTATATTAAAAGGTCAATTAACTTGGCCATGGTAGAGACTGTTTTTAATTACTTTTCCTTGTAGGGCTTCTCTTCTTGTCCAAGCACAAGTGGCACTATCAAATGATAAGTCTCATTGCCTGTGGTTGCCTTAAATTCATATGCAAAACACACTGGAAATGACTGTCTTGGTTAAATGAATTAATAGGACACTCTTTGAGCAATTCATCAATCTTATAATCCTTAGGACATAAAATATCACAAGCAATAATAGAGTATTTTAGCTTAAACACAATGTATTAGATCATTCATGACAGTATCTTTCATTACCTGTCCTTGTTGGTTTCTGTTTTCTTGCTGAAAGATGATAATAAAGTAGAACTACTTTAACAGTCAGTCCTTATTACATTATATCACAGTGTGTTTTATGAAAAATGAGCACTAGATGACATAAAAAACTATCCTATTCCATTAGAGGGCTCTTGGTTATCTTTGTGTTAAGATGTGTTGTGTTGCCACAATTGAACTCATTCATGTAGGGTTAGAACAATTACACTTAAGAGACTCAAGAAATCAGTATTTAACACTGTGTGACAAGTGGTAATGTAGTGATCACTTGTTACCAAGTGGTAACCTTTACTAACCATCACTCCATGGTTGTTTTAAAAGAAAACAATAATAAGGATATCAACACATAAATAATATATATGACTATATTATTATATATTAATACATTATATAACATAAATAATGTGACTATATATTATGTTATATATATTTTTTTATATATACTATATATATTATCATTATATTAACTCAGACTTTCAGACGACTAGCAACTTTAAATCAAACACTACTCAGGAGTTTGATATGTGGCAAAGTCTGGAGATAAATTTTCTTATTTTATTTTGTAGAAATGACCTACCTGCACCTTATAAAAGCAGTTTATAAATTTACCTGTATAAATCTCACTACAACCTATGAGACATAATTCGTTGCCCCCATTTTACTGATGGGCAAACTGAAGCTTACGTTTTAGCCAGGTTCACACAGTTCATTAGTGGCAGAGTTAGAGATTACACCCTCATTAATCTGCCTATCCAAACTTCACATTTCCCCTTGGGTAAAAGTACCGGTTCTAAGTAGTGAGACCATGAACTGCTTATGAAAGGGAGGTGGGGAGTGTGCAGAATGCTTAGAGGGCAGCTGTGAACCTGAGTCAGAGGAAAGGAATGGCTTAGGCCACGGAAACTCAAAGAATGGGGCCACGAGAGGGTAAATTCACTATGTCATTAAGCATACTTTTCTGCATAGGATACTTTCTCAATGAAAGAAGCTGTGCATTGATTTACATTCCAGGGCATGCTTATCTCCTCATGCACCAGCAATAGTTCGCAAACCACCAACCAGTCTATGGATCTCGTTTAAGTGGCACAAGCTTAAGGAATGTCTTTTGAAATTTTCCTTTACTATGAACAGTTAAATCATCTGGTTCAATGTCATCTTCAAAATTATTCTATGTTTTCCCATGCTTTTTATATGTTTAAAAAAATAAAATCATACTTATCTCTATTACAGATAATAATGAAATCTGATGTCCTAGACCCCATAAATATATGGGGACATTAATCTTAGTTGAAGTGATATGGCTCTTACTAGTTTTAATAGACAATGGCATCCCACTCAGTACTCTTGCGTGGAAAACCCCATGGACGGAGGAGCCTGGTAGGCTATAGTCCATGGGGTCGCTAAGAGTCGGACACGACTGGGTGACTTCACTTTCACTTTTCAGTTCCATGCATTGGAGAAGGAAATGGCAACCCACTCCAGTGTTCTTGACTGGAGAATCCCAGGGATGGGGGAGCCTGGTGGGCGGCCGTCTATGGGGTCGCACAGAGTCGGACACAACTGAAGCAACTTAGCAGCAGCAGTTTTAATAAACTAATATCTTCCAAAAGTAAAGGAAAATGGCTTTTCTAAAGAATGGACAAAATTGCCATCAAGCAGTATGAAGTCTGGTGGTTTAGTCGCTAAGTCACGTCTGACTCTTGTGAACCCATGGACTGTAACCTGCTACCCAGGCAAGAATACTGGAGTGGGTTGCCATTTACTTCTCCAGGGGATCTTCCCAACCCAGGAATCGAACTCAGGTCTCCTGCATTTGTAGGCAGATTCTTTACCAACTAAGCTATGAGGGAAGCTCATGATGTCTGGAGTGAAATACAAATTTTAAAATGCATTGTTCATACCTGCACCACCGCCAATGCTTAGAATCTTAATTTCAGATTTTATGTCTCCAATCCTGAAAAAAAAAATTATGTAGTTTAAGAAAAATGTGCCAGGCAGTTTATAAAATCTGATTATCAAGTCTAGTTAAAGAGAACAGATGAAATTACAGTGAACAAAAATTAGGCCAACATGAAAGGTGTTGATCATTTCAGTGGTTATATTGCTGTCTTTACAAATCTTTGGAAGTAAAGATTCCACTCATTAACAGTCTTAAACTGGGATACTTTTAGAAATAGCACTATAAACATCTCAGAGGTAGGAAATGGCATTTGTTTAAAGACTGTTTGGAGAATAAAAGCAGAAAAAGTGACTTTTGAGTCTGGTCATTATAATAAGCCATTCATTGTAAATGGGCTTCCCCGGTGGCTCAGATGATGAAGACTCCACCTGCTGGGTTCAGTCCCTGGGTTGGGAAGATCTTCTGGAGAAGGGAATGGCTACCCACTCCAATATTCTTGCCTGGGGAACTCCATGGACAGAGGATCCTGGTGGTCTACAGTCCATGGGATCGCAGAGAGTTAGACATGACTGAGTGACACACACTTCTTTCATTGTAGATGGGAGAAAAGCTGAGGTGATTCATACTATCTCTATGATAGTTGCCTTCTTTCCTTCCTCTTGCTAACTTCCTTTCAATAAACAGATGTTAATTAAACATTTATTATGTGCTTGTCCTAGGCACTGATATATAAAAATGAGGAAGATACTACTTTTCTCTCAAGTTGAATTGTGAGATAAGAAAAGCCAAGTTTATGACTCTGTATAGGAATAGAGTGGACTTGATGGACTGGGATGTGATGGTAGGACTTTCTTTAGAATGATGTAAAATATTAAAAAAAAAAATAATGGGTCAGAAAAAAGTAGGAGATGCACAGTGACTGCCACATGTTTCCAGTTTGGATGACCAGGTGAAGTGCGGTATCAAAAAAGATGCTGAGGGATGTAATTTTATGACAAGTTTATGTTTTGTCAGTTTTTTGTTTGTTTTGTGTTTTTAGGATTTTGATAAATCTGAATTCAGCAGATATTTGAATATGCAATATTGAAGCTGGGTAGAAGAGAGATTGGGATCAACGATGCATTCTGGAGAATTATCATAGAGTGATGGTCAAAACTAAGAGAATAGATTCTATCACCCAAGTATATTGCAAAGACAAGAGTAGTGGGATTATGACACAGTGCCAGGTTTTAAAAGTAATGGGATAATGGGGGAACACACAAAGAAGACACAGAGGGAAACAGCAAAATTCAGAGGTGATCAGAGAATTAGAGAAGGAAAAAAGCCAACGATAGTGTCAGAGGCATAAGAGTGTACAACTAAGTCATAAAAAAAGAAGACAACTCTTCGTTGAATTTGGCAATATGAATATCTGATAACAGCAGCTTTAAAGGAGGTTGAGAGCTGGAGTCAGATGGCAGTGGGATTAAAAGTGAAATCGATAAAGAGAAAGAAGATACAGAGATTTTTGAAAAAGGATGAAAGAGTGAAAAGGAAAAAGAGGAGATTGGAGGGGAAACATGAACTGAAAGAATGGTGCTTGTTTGTGTTTTGGGATGCTAAACAAGCTTGGTTTTTGGCTAAAGTGAGGAGCCTGCCCAGAGAGATAGGAAGAACACAGATTCAACCAGGGTTCTTAAAAATACTAGAAAGCATAGAGTCAACGACATCTGTGAATGAGTTGCCTTCCTCTAATTATCTTCCAGCTCATGATCATGAGTCTTAATATATCCATCGCTGTCTGTGCACTTGATTAATTCTTGAATATGCTTCTATCTGTGGATAGAATAGTGAGGTTACAGAGCAGAGCACCTAGGCACATAGGTTGGAATCGTAGCTTACTATTATGTTACCATGAATGAATTATTCTCTGTACCTTTATTACTAAGAAATAGGATAATAATACCTCCTACCATATAGGGCTATAATTATAGTATCTGCTTTTTGAAAGAGCTGTGAGGATTAAGTGACATAATTTATGTGAATCCTTTAGAAATGTGTCTGCATATGACAAGTACCCAACTTATTATTGTTCTAAGCACAGCTAAGTAATTTATATGAATCATTTTTCTGAATCATTTATATGAATCTTTTTCATATATGAAAAATTTTTATTATTGAAATACAGTTGACTTACAGTGTTGTGTTAATTACCATTATAGAGCAAAGTGATTCAATTATATGTTGATATATACATTCTTTTTTATATTCTTTTCCATTATTGTTTATCACAGGATATCAAATATAGTTCTCTGTGCTATATGACCTTGTTGTTTATGAATTCTATTTATAAAAGCTTACATCTGCTAACCCCAACCTTCTGCTCCATCCCTCCCCAATCCCTTCCCCCTTGGCAACCAGCAGTCTGTTCTCTATGGCCATGATTCTGTTTCACAGATAGATTCACTTGTGCCATTTTTTAAATTCCACATATAAGAGATCTCATATGGTATTTGTCTTTCTCTTTCTGATTCACTTCACTTAATATAATCTCTGGTTGTACCCATGTTACTACAAATGGCATTATTTTGTTCATTTTTATGACTGAGTAGTATTCTATTGTGTATATACACCACATCTTCTTTAGTCATTCATCTGTTGATGGACATTTAGGTTGTTTCCATGTCTTGGCTATTGTGACTAGTGCTTCTCTGAACATAGAAGTGCACATATCATTTAGAATTACAGTTTCGTCTGGATATATGCCCAGGGGTGGGATTGCTGGAATCATATGATAATTCTGTTTCTAGCTTTCTGAGGAACCTCCATACTATTTTCTATAGTGAGGGCACAGGCTTACATTCCTATCAACAGTGTAGCAGGATTCTCTTTTCTCCACATCTTCTCCAGCAATTGTTATTTGTTGACTTTTTAGTGATGGTCATTCTGATCAGTGTGAGGTGGTACGTTATTTTAGTTTTGATTTGTATTTATCTAAGAATTAGTAATGTTGGGCATCTTAACATGTGCCTATTGGCCATCTCTTGTGGGGTCACTACTCCTTTCTCCTGGGTCCTAGTGCACACAAGGTTCTGTTTGTGCCCTTGCAGAGTCTGTTTCCCCAGTCCCGTGTAAGTTCTGGCGGCTCTATGATGGGTGTATGGTGACCTCCTCCAAAAGGGCTTATGCCATAACCAAGTCTACTGCACCCAAAGCCCCTGCCCCCACAGCAGTCCTCTGCTGACCCATACCTCCTCAGAAGACACCCAAAGTTCTGTCTCAGGCTTTGTGGGGAAACCTGTATGCAGGTCAAGAAGCAGCAGTTAGAAGTGAATATGGAACAACAGACTGGCTCCAAATTGGGAAAGGAGTATGTCAAGGCTGTATATTGTCATCCTGCTTATTTAACTTATATGCAGAGTACATCATGAGAATGCTGGACTGGATGAAGCACAAGCTGGAATCAAGATTGCTGGGAGAAATATCAATAACCTCAGATTTGCAGATGACACCACCCTTATGGCAGAAAGCAAAGAACCAAAGAGCCTCTTGATGGAAGTAAAAGAGGAGAGTGAAAAAGTTGGCTTAAAATTCAGCATTCAGAAAACTAAAGTCATGGCATCTGGTCCCATCACTTCATGGCACATAGATGGGGAAACAATGCAAACAGTGACAGACTTTATATTTGGGGGCTCCAAAATCACTGCAGATGGGGACTGCAGCCATGAAATTAAAAGACACTTGCTCCTTGGAAGAAAAGCTATGACAAAACTGGACAGCTTATTAAAAAGCAGAGACATTACTTTGCCAACAAAGGTCCATCTAGTCAAAGTTATGGTTTTTCGAGCAGTTATATATGGATGTGAGTGTTGGACTGTAAAGAAAGCTGAGCACTGAGGAATTGATGCTTTTGAACTGTGGTGTCGGAGAAGACTCTTGAGAGTCCCTTGGACTGCAAGGAGATCCAACCAGTCCATCCTAAAAGAAATCAATCCTGGATATTCATTGGAAGGATTGATGCTGAAGCTGAAACTCCAACACTTTGGCCACCTGATGCGAAGAACTGAGTTATTTGAAAAGACCCTGATGCTGGGAAAGATTGAAGGTGGGAGGAGAAGGGGATGACAAAGGATGAGATGGTTGGATGGCATCACCAACTCAGTGGACATGGGTTTGGGTGGACTCCCGGAGTTGGTGATGGACAGGGAGGCCTGGCGTTCATGCTACAGTCCATGGGGTCGCAAAGAGTCAGACATGATTGAGCAACTGAACTAACTGAACTGAACTGATTGGCTATCTCTAGTAACTCAGAAGGTTAAGAATCTCCCTGTGGGTGGGAGACCAGGTTCTATCCCTGGGTTGGAGGATCCTCTGGAAAAGGAAATGGCAACCCACTTCAGTTTTATTGCCTGGAGAATCCCATAGACAGAGGAGCCTGGTGGGCTACAGTCCATGGGGGTGCAGAGAGTCAGACAAGACTGAGCAACTAACACTTTCACACTTTTCATTGGCCATCTGTAATGAATTAACCCTTTGAATTCTTACAACACCTCTGTGAGTTAGATACTATTATTATTCCATTTTATATAGTATGATGATACCTAAGAATTATTGAAAAGTTGCTATTTTTCCAGGCAAGGATCTAAATGCATTACATGTAACAACAACAATCAGTTCAGTTCAGTGCAGTCACTCAGTCATGTCCGAGTCTTTGCGACCCCATGAATTGCAGCACACCAGGCCTCCCTGTCCATCACCAACTCCCGGAGTTCACTCAAACTCATGTCCATCGAGTCCGTGATGCTATCCAGCCATCTCATCCTCTGTCGTCCCCTTCTCCTCCTGCTCCCAATCCCTCCCAGCATCAGAGTCTTTTCCAATGAGTCAACTCTTTGCGTGAGGTGGACAAAGTATTGGAGTTTCAGCTTCAGCATCAGTCCTTCCAATGAACACCCAGGACTGATCTCCTTTAGGATGGACTGGTTGGATCTCCTTGCAGTCCAAGAGACTCTCAAGAGTCTTCTCCAACACCACAGTTCAACAGCATCAATTCTTCGGCACTCAGCTTTCTTCACAGTCCAAATCTCACATCCATACATGACGACTGGAAAAACCATAGCCTTGACTAAATGGACCTTTGTTGGCAAAGAAATGTCTCTGCTTTTCAATATGCTATCTAGGTTGGTCATAACTTTCCTTCCAAGGAGTAAGTGTCTTTTAATTTCATGACTGCAGTCACCATCTGCAGTGATTTTGGAGCCCCCCAAAAAAAGTCTGACAGTGTTTCCACTGTTTCCCCATCTATTTCCCATGAAGTGATGGGACCAGATGCCATGATCTTCGTTTTCTGAATGTTGAGCTTTAAGCCAACATTTCCACTCTCCTCTTTCACTTTCATCAAGAGGCTTTTTAGTTTCTCATCACTTTCTGCCATAAGGTGGTATAATGTGCATATCTGAGGTTATTGATATTTCTCCCGGCAATGTTGATTCCAGCTTCCAGCCCAGCGTTTCTCATGATGTACTCATGATGACAACAACAATAAGCTACTATTTATAGCTATATACTATAGCCCTCCCCACTCTGCTCTCTACCTCCTGACAGGTGATTGAATAATTCCTCCCTGAGGAAATAACCCATCTCACCGATAAACTTATCTATATTGGTACCTGAGAATCCTCCATCAAGAGCTAAGTCCACATCTAATTACTACGAGTCAGCAACTCAACAGACTATTTCAGTACGTACACAAAGAGGTTCTGAACCAATTTTTAGTGCCTCATATTTAACTGGATGGACAACCAGGGCTTATCAGGTAGTTGGGGAGCTCCCCTAATTAGTCATTAAGTCATGTCTAACTCATTACAACCCCATAGACTGTAGTCCACAAGACTCCTCTGTCCATGGGGTTTCCCAACTAAGAATACTGGAGTAAGTTGCCATTTCCTTCTCCATGGGATCTTCCCAACAGAGGGATTGAACCAGCGTCTCCTGCTTTGCAGGTGGTCTCAAGCATTGCAGACTGATCCTTTACTGACTGAGCTACCAGGAAAGCAATGACAGAGAAACCAAAAGAAACAGAAAAGGCAAATTCAGAAGAAACATTCAGAAAGCCAAGGAAAATTTTATAATAGATAAAGGAAGTAGACTATCTATGAAAGATGAACAGGATGCTATAAAAAAGGAATATTCTTGGAAATTAAAAACACAATACTGAACGATAGAGGGCTGAAAGATAAAATTGGGAGAAACTGGAAACATAAGGAAATTAGAGAATTGATTTAGGAGGTCCTCTGTTTGATGAATAAAAGTCCCAGAAAGACAAAAAAAGAGGGGAGGAATGATTAAATAATACCAAAGCTTCCCTGAACTGAAGGATCTGAATCTTAATTGAAATGGCCCAGGGACTACCCACAAAAATGGGTGAAAAACACCCACACCATAAATTATTATCTTAAAATTTCCGAATACTAGATACAAGAGAAGATTCTAGAAAGGAACCAAAAACAAAACACAGTAGCAAAAGGTCACAAGCTAAAGATGAAGAATTTGAATGGCATTAGGTTTCTCAGTAGTAACTCTAGTGGCTATGGTGGTGGTTTAGTTGCTAAGTCGTGTCCGATTCTTGAAATCCTGTGGACTGTAGCCTGCCAGGCTCCTTTGTCCATGGGATTTTCCAGGCTAGAATACTGAAGTGGATTGCCATTTCTTTCTCCAGAGGATCTTCCCAACCCAGGAATTGAACCTGGGTCTCCTGCATTGCAGGCAGATTCTTTACTGACTAAGCTATGAGAGAAGCCCTCTAGTGGTTATAAGACCATGGAAAAATATCTTTAAATTTCTGGTATAAAATCATTTTCAGTGCAGAGTTTTATACCCTAACTATTTAACTCTAACAAAGATGAGCAGAGAGAAGGCATTACTTCCCATGCACTCTTTCTTAGAAAGCCCTTAAAGGATTAGCAGGGGGGAGGGGGAGAAAGATTAAAGAAACCAAGAAAAACACAACATGGAATTCAGAATCAGAGAATTTAGTACTAGAGAGAGGAGAAGAGAATTTCTATAAGGTGAAATAACTTCCCTTATCAGGCCAAAACCAAATCAAGCCAAACTGGAAAAAAAAAGAACAGAAAAGTCCAGAAACAGTGTTCCCATGAGGAAAAACTAACAGATTACTTGATCTGTTGGAATATATTGAGAGATTAATATTTCTGTTTAGGGTATAAATAGTGATAGGAAACTAAGAAACTAAGATACATAGTTTCTAAGTACATAGAAAACTAAGATAAACTAAAATCAATAGGTAACTCTAGGAAAAACAAAAAGTTATACCTGAAATGAAATGTAATGATAGTATAAATGCATTGTTCAGTTATGAATAATATGTACAGACAAAATGATATAAACTAATAAAAATTTAGACACATGTAAGGTATATATGCATGTATAAACACACACATATATATACATGCTATATATGTACATATATATTATATTGACATGGTGGAGAGACAGATGTGCATGTTTAGCACTTTTAATACATTAAAATTAAGGAAGAGAATAACATGTTATTTAGAATTAGGAAAGAAAATTCCATAAGAAATAACTAAATGATTTCAGAATGTTGAAAGTCATTGTCTCTATAGAGAGCATGAATCAGGAATGAGAGTGGTTAAGGCAGGAAACCACTGTTTTTGTTGTTGTTGTTATTGTAAGCTTTTCAGAATCATTTGATTTTTAAAAATATGAGCACATCTTGCTTTAATAAAAATGAAAAATTAAGCAGACATGTTGCCTATTGATAATTGATAAACAACTTTAAGTAGCAGTTTTGAAAGTCCTTTAGCTAAATCTCATTTCACATCACCTTCAGAAAAAAAATGCTTTAAAAAAATATGATTCAGATGATTTCTAATTGGATCTTACTACTATAAGGCAAACTTAGTTACGCCTTTGAAAATTCTTCAGTAGTTCACAGATTTCACATTCAGTATTTCCAGTTAGACTGTATACGCTTGAAGACAGGACAGGGGGTCATCATTCATTATGTTCTGTGCATCCATCATATGTCTTCAAACCAAACTGATGGCTGAAGTAAACTAAGGATTTGCATAACCACAGACTAGAACACAGATGCTTAGTACTGCAAAGAACTCAGAAATCAACTCATTACCTTTAATTTTGGAAATGAGCAAAAAGACCCAAAGAAACTATAATTTGTTTTTGGATAGAAAATTGTTTATTTGCTGTCTGCTTTGATTTTTGCTTTATTTTCCTATTGTATGTGTGCTCAGTCACTCAATCCTGTCCAACGTTTTACAGTTCCATGGACTGTAGCCTACCAGGCTCCTCTGTCCATGGAATTTTTCCAGAATACTAGAGTCGGTAGCCATTGCCTCTTCTAGGGGATCTTCCCCACACGGGGATCAAACCTGTGTCTTCTGCATCTCCTGAATTGGCAGGTGGATTTTTCACCACTGCGCCACCTGGGAAGTCCTATTACCCTATTATTTATTAATATATAACACTCAGTTAAAAAAAAATTGAAAACTGAACCATGACAGATAAAGGATAGAAAAGGAAACAAAATTCCATAAATTATACATCCAACAATGCCTTCTCTAGTCAGGCAGATTTAACTGCCCTGGTTAAAGAATTTCAGGCCTATAACAGAAAAATCCGACACAAAGACTAAAATATCAGTTGTTGTGTGTGTTTTTTTTTTTTTTGCTATTGCAAATTGGATCCACAGTCATTTTTTCCAGTTTTCCATCATTATTTCCTGAAGCAGAGTCAGGTTACAGCAGTCCGCCCCCAGATAGGTGATTTGATTATCTTTACCATGTGGAATCTGTTACTCTCATAATGCTTATCAGCTCTGGCACAAATTGAACACATTAATCACCAAAAAAAACCAAACAAACCAAAAGCAGTCTGCCAGAAGGATAAGAACTAGTGAGTTTCATTGATAATGGAAAAATGCTTAGGTAGGGCCACATTGTTAATATTAACTTGAAGTAAAAAGACAATTTTTCTTTTGGAGAGTGGTAACTATGATAATGGATATGGAAAATGAATTTAAATGGGTGTTAGAAGAATTGAGAGGCATCCACTCAATCCCCAGGGGTAAACAGTATTTCGTAATTATTTGATTCTAATTCAAAGAACACTAGACTCTGGGATTTTTTGAAACATAAAATTTGGAGGAGAGCCGAAAAAATCTCATCTCAAAGATTTGGATCTTATCTTTTCCCATAAGAACGTGAATTTGTGCCTTCAAAGGGTTAACGCTTATCTCTGAGCAGCTTGAAATCCGCACAAATCAGAGCTTTTGAATGTTTCTAGTGATCGGCTCACTGAAACGCGGCAGCAGGGGCGCAGGGCCGCTCGGGGACAAGCCAAGCTGCTATCAGTTCCCCTTATCCCGCAGCCCAGCCTGCCTGCCGGGCATGACCCATCTATCACTGCACAGAGCGCGCCCAGGCTTGTCCCTTGCACAAAAGACGGCCTGTGTTTTCTGCTGCTGTTACCTTGCTATTATGCCCGGCAGCTTCTTGTCCATGAATTCCTGCATACACTGGTGCTCCGTGGAATTGCTGAGAAACCTCCGGAAAGACTCAACGTATCTGCTGTGGTCAGTAAACAGGCTCCTCATGGAAGATGCCATTTTTGGTTTTCTGAAAGACAGGGAGGGAAGGGACGTTTTACTTCCTTCCTTTCCCTTCCTAGTTCCTTCTTTCTCTCCTCACCACCCCCCCCCCCACCGGGTTCTATCCAAAAAAAAAAAAAAACCACAAACAAACCAAACCCCACAACAGGCCTGCTTTGAACTGAAAGTGCTGCCAAGGCTGAGTGTGCAAAAGCTGATACTAAATCAGTATTTGCACAGGACTTTGCCCCTGAGACTTCACCCGGCCACAGTTATCTTTTTTTTTTTTTTTTTTTTAATTTTTTAAAAGATAAATTTATTTATTTTAGGCCACAGTTATCTTAGAAGAAGAGGAGGTGGTAACACAGAGCAGTAAATCCATTGCTGAAACTTGCTTTAAAACTCAAGTTCAGAATGTTGTAAAAGCAGACAACATTCAAATCACTTCCTGTTCTGGCAGCAGTTCCCAGTGGGAAATTGGCCACCAAAGCGGTAACAACAATGACAGAAGAAACAGGCCAGTTCAAGGCTTTCCTTCTTTTCTAGAGGCAACTGCTGAATCTTTGACAAAAGATTGTCATCTGCCTCCAGGCTTTCTGTAGGAGAGTTTCCTGCCTTCACACCCCAGCACATTTAAACTTTAAACTCTGCCGCATTTCTTCAGGTGCTGCTTAGTTTGCTGTGATTCAGGAACGGAGCTTTTGGGTTGGCCATAAAGGTCATTCGGGTTTTTCCATAAAATGTTATACCAAAACCCTAAGTGAATGTTTCAGCCAACGTCAAATTAACTGAAAGGTCTGAGAAGCCTGTTTGGGGGATGAGGGTGGAGTTGGGAATGAGGAATATGAGAGCCCAGTCGCAGGGGAAGAATGCAGGACACTGGAACCCTTCAATCCATTGGAAGCCTTGCCTAAGTACTTCTGAACAAGGGATTCTAGACTTCCAGGATTGGATGAGTCTTTGGAGGCCATATGGTGTCCCCTGTCAAAAGACTCAAAGTGTTTGAGCCTTTTATCTAGGAAATGGTCTTGAAGAAGGCCACCCCTATACCAGCATGGGATATTAATTATAATAGAATCCAAATCACGGAGCAGTTATGAGAATTAAATTAATTCATACACCAGTCTTAGAAATGTGTCTGCCTAAACCATTCTCCTCTTCTGATTCTCTTCCAAAGCTGTCCTGTAAGCATTCAGCACGCTCCTCAACCCTCTTTTATAAGCACCTCATGGTCTCACTACTTAGAGCCATGGCTTTTATCCAAGGGGAATGGGAAGTCTGGAATGAACTGTGGGAACTTTACTGAAATACGAGCTTCAGTTTGCTCATCAGTAAAATGGGAATGAGTTATGTTTCATAGGTTGTAGTGAGATTTATATAGATAATATTTATAAAGTCCTTTTAGCATGTTAGTACTGCTTAAGGGGCAGGCTGGTCCTTTCTGCAATAACAAAACAACCAAAAAGCAGTTATTTTATTTATGGACACTGAAAATTGAGTTTAATATTTGTTTTCCCTTGTCACCAAATATTACTTTTCTTCAGATGTTTTTCTGATCAGTTAACAATGCAAAAGTTATTCTTAGCTCGTGGGCTGCACAAAATCAGGTGCTGGCCTGGATTTGATCTATGGGCTCTGGTTGTCCTTGTGTGCTTGTGCTCAGTCATGTCTGACTCTTTGTGACACCGTAAACTGTACCCTCCAGGCTGCTCTGTCCATGGAATTTTCCAGACAAAAATACAGAAGTATTAGACAACCCAGGAGTGGGTTGTCATTTCCTCCTCCAGGGGCTCTTCCCCAACCAGGGAATGAACCCCTGTCTCTGCATCTCTTGCATCGGTAAGCAGACCCTTAATCTAGCTCCTAGGCCTCCCTCCATACACGTAACTGCTTAACTCCCATCTCTATGCAGCCAGCCTCACCCTCTTCATACTGACTCCCACAAGCTTTAATTCATCTATTACCGTTTTTCACTCTTCTATTTAGACCTCAATCCAGATCATTCAGTAATTTATCTACTGAACAAATATTTAATAAGGGTTTACTGTGTGCTATTCTGCTGAGAAAAATTAGCCTTAATCTTGATCTTCCTACAGAAAACTACCTTTAACTAAAACTTCACTTGAGGCCATCACCGTCTAACTTACTGTCACATCTTCCCCAACAACCTGCTTTACAGATGTGACTCACTAAGGATTTCCTCTCCATTCTCATTGCTTCCATGATGTTTGAGATTTCCCGCCCCCCACCCTTTTTTTTAACCTATTGTGCTATTTTTCTTACTGGCTTTCCTGCACTAGGAGTCACACAGATCCTAGCCAAGCTTATTGTCACTGCCAGATTCAGTTTTTGAAAGCACAGTTTTGATAAAGTCACTCCTCTCCCCCCAGATATCTACTGTCTGTCTCCTCACTGATCTCCAAGTCCAAGACTCATTCTGTGACCCACCCCCACCTCCAAATCATGTAGATTTATGTTTCAGTTTTATTGAGACTTGCATTGGATCCCTGCAAACTCTGCTGCTTATCTGAATATGTCCCTGTGTTTGCCTGCCTGGACCTCTCTTCATAATAGATCCTCCCTGTATATAAAGTGCTGCTGCTTCTGCTGCCCCACCCACGAAAATTTTTCCCATTCTCCTGAAGCTACCACTTTCATGAAGCCTTCCATATTTCCCTCCAAAGGATTAGCACTCATGTACTTAATTTCTGAGCCTCTTGTAACTTTGATAGCATTTGTCTTTGTGTCATGGTTTATTAATGTATTTGCCTCGTTTCCCTGGCTGCTCCCCATGTGATTGCTAGTCCAGAGAGATAGAAACTGTGTCACAACTACTCTGTCTGACATGTGCTGCTCACAGTAGGCTTTCAGTTATTTTAAATGATTAAAAATGTGCTTGATCATTTTCACTCTGAAGATGCTTTCCATAATCAGGTTCTTCAACCTTTTTCTTGTTGGACGACACTAACTGTTATTAACACAATCAGAGTTCCATTTATTGACTGCTAATGTGCCTGAACTTTTCAAATTCAGTATAAGATTTTTACTTTGTAGTCCTTCTGTGAATGTTCCTACATGGCAGATAAGAAAACAGATTCTGAGGGGTTGGGTCCTTTACTCAGTGTATCTAGGGTGTGGTAGGCTAGGCATGTAACTCCAGTCTGTCAAATCCCAAGACCAATGCTCTTAAAAGTCTTTATATTCAGCCAAAATCTGCACATATTACCTCCCTATAATTTCTACATAACACTCTTATCTCTGGTTATTTAAACAGAATGATTCTAATTCCTTGTCCATATAACTAACCCATTAAAAATTTTGAAATTGACTTATGGAATAGCCCTACTCCCAAAGGTGTCTCTTTCATAGTAATTCTTAGTCCATTTGGACTGCTCTAACAAAAATACTACAGAATGAGTGACTTAAACAACAGCATTTATTTCTCATAATTCATTTTTAAAATATTTATTTTTGGCTATGTTGAGTATTAGTTGGCACCTGGAATCTTTCGTTGCAGCTCATAGTCTTCTCTCTGTTGTAGCTCTTGGGCTCAGGGGTTGTGGTTCAAGGGCTTAGTTGCCCCACAGCATGTGGAATCTTAGTTCCCCAACCAGGGATCAAACCTATGTCCCCTGCATTGCAAGGCAGATTCATAACCACTAGACTGCCAAGGAAGCCCCTATTTCTCATGAAATAGGGACTGGAAAGTCTGAGATCAAGACCTAGCAGATACATGTAAGGTGAGGACTCATTTCCTAGTTCTTAGACAGCCATCTTCTTGTTACATCTTTACCCATAAGAAGGAATAAGCAAGCTGTCTGAAATTTCTCTAAGAGTATGAATCCCATTTGTGAGGGTTCTACCCTTATGACCTAACACCTTCCAAAGAACCCCCCACATCCAAGTACAATCATTTTAAGAATTAAGATTTCAGTGTATGGTTTTGGTGGGGAAGGTACACAAATATTGAATCCATCAGTTCAGTTCAGTCTCTCACTCATGTCCAACTCTTTGTGACCCCATGAATCGCAGCACGCCAGGCTTCCCTGTCCATCACCAACTCCCGGAGTTCACTCAAACTCACGTCCATGGAGTCGGTGATGCTATCTAGCCATCTCATCCTCTGTCGTCCCCTTCTCCTCCTGCCCCCAATCCCTCCCAGCATCAGAGTCTTTTCCAATGAGTCAACTCTTCGCATGAGGTGGCCAAAGTACTGGAGTTTCAGCTTTAGCATCATTCCTTCCAAAGAAATCCCAGGGCTGATCTCCTTCAGAATGGACTGGTTGGATCTCCTTGCAATCCAAGGGACTCTCAAGAGTCTTCTCCAACACCACAGTTCAAAAAGCATCGATTCTTCAGTGCTCAGCCTTCTTCACAGCCCAACTCTCACATCCATACCTAACCACTGGAAAAACCATAGCCTTGACTAGACGAACCTTTGTTGGCAAAGTAATGTCTCTGCTTTTGAATATGCTATCTAGGTTGGTCATAACTTTCCTTCCAAGGAGTAAGCGTCTTTTGATTTCATGGCTGCAGTCACCATCTGCAGTGATTTTGGAGCCCCCCCAAATAAAGTCTGACACTGTTTCCACTGTTTCCCCATCTATTTGCCATGAAGTGATGGGACCAGATGCCATCATCTTAGTTTTCTGAATGTTGAGCTTTAATAAGTGTTATTGAGTCCATAACATGTCCTAATTATTTTCTTTATAATATATTGCATTTTTAAAAATATATAGCTTTATATAATGCATTACACTGGTCTCCTCTTTGGACATACTCTAGTTTATCAGAGTTTCTTTAAAAAATGATGTTTGGAGATAAACAGTATCTCAAAGACTACCTGACCAGTGCAAGTATTGCTGTCCAGGCTTTGATAGACTAGACTTGTGTTTCTCTACAATGTTATGCCTAACCTAATTTCTTTCAGCTGCTCTACAGATGGCGGGGAAGGGGCGGGGGGGGAGGCACTATGACAAATAATCTAGAAAGTACTGTATTTTAATAGCTCCCTCTGGATATTAATAAGTGTATATTAAAGGTTTCTGAACCCTTTCTTAACATACCCTGTTGAAATGCAGATACATTGTGGCATTTCTCTGATTAGGCATTTAGCCCCTCCAAGAAAGAAAGAGGAAACCTTGTTGCTTTCAACATGACTTGCACTTGACTAAATGCTGGTTTTAGCAATCACAACTTCCTTTTAAAATTGCATTTAGAATATCCATTTCATAATCTGTAACTCATCTGGAATGTGGTGGAGATTAAAACATCTAGTTGCTGGTTGGAATTACTAAATTTTGAGAACCCTCTTTTCCCCTCTTTTTTGAAAATGTGGGCAAGCAGTTTAGCACATCTGTCATTTGCCATGACGTCTCCAAGATTGGTGGCAATAGCATCATTATTGCTGTTAGAAATTATTTTAGTACATCAGGATCTGATTCTTCAAGGCCTTGAAAGATTGTTAAATTTAGAATTCTTAGATATTTTTTAACCTACTTTGGGCTTCTGTCGCCTATTACCTGCCACTCCTTGGACTGTTACTGTGTCAAAGTGCCTTCCATGCATTATCTTACTTAATACTCCTAACCCTCTGGGGATGGAACTATTGATATCATCAAGCAAGACTCAGAGCAAATAAGTTGTATGAGATCATATAATTCATGAAAGAAGAGTCTGGATCCAAATTTATGTTGTTGAACTCCATGTATCATTTTTTAAAAATTACGTCATATTACTTCTCACTGTTTTTGTACCTTTCCAACATGAAGATTATGTTCCATGTTAGAGACAGTTAGAACAAAGAAAAAGTGGAGTAATTCTGTATTGTTCCAGTTATCTCTAAATATAATACTCTCTGTGCTAGGTCAAAAAGCAAAGGGTTTCCCTTGTTTATTCTTATCAGTCTGTATTTTCTATACCAAAAAACAGAAAAAGGAACAAAAGAGAAGGATAAACATTAGCAAAATCCTAAATTGATCCATTTTTATTGTACATAGAATTCTTTGGTTCTCCATTCACCCTGATATATAGTCTTCTGAACACTGTTATTATTGGACTGGCTTCTTATCCTATCCTTAGTAATATGCTGCATAGCCTAGCATATATGTATATGACAATGGTAATATTGTTAAATTATCATAATCAAATAGTTAGAAGAGTTCCATTTTGTTTTCTCTTGGCAAGAAAGGAGGAAGAAGGTATTTTATACAGATTGATTGGCTCACTTGATGTGTTTGTTTCTTTGAAGTTTAGCAAGTAAGTTGCCAATAGTGGCCTTGAATGGAGGTTTGAAATCAGGAAATCATAGTACACAAAAATTTAGAGTTCAAATAGATTGGCATTTTCAGGCAAAAATAATGGATATCAGGAATCTTAGTTTCAGCAGGACAGTTGGCTAAATTTCTCACGAGTATAGAAACAAGCTAAAAAGCAAGAGACTCAGTGCTATACAAGCTTAACCCCTTACTAACTAAACAACACTGGATAAATGATGTAAGTTTCCTCCCCTACTTTCTGTGTTATATGTAAATGTGGAGAAAGAAGGTGAACTAGATGAACTTTAATATTCCTTGAAGTCCTGATTAGTCTTCATCTTAAAAAAAATTATTGTGGGCTCGTGAAATTAAAAGTAGATTCATAGCTAGTACAGCCACTGTATCAAAAGACTGTCAATAATTGATAAACTAAAGATAGTCTCTGGATAGGCAGCCCTTGACTTTATATAAGATGTCATTGTGAAACAGGTAAGCACAAAATCTGACTCCCTGTTAGATCTGTTTCTTTTACTTTAACCTTTGCTTTCCATTACCTGTTGCTCAGCTGGTTAAGAATCTACCTGCAATATGGGAGACCTGGGTTCGATCCCTGGGTTGGGAAGATCTCTAGGAGAAGGAACGGTACCCACTCCAGTATTTTGGCCTGGAGAATTCCATGGACTGCATAGTCCATGGGGTCGCAAAGAGTCGGACACTGAGGACTTCCACTTTTTGTTACTTTTATTGCTATAATCAGTAAAAGATGCTGTCTACGGTGCGGGCAATTCGAACAGCACCCAGCCAGGGCACGCGGCCGGGGAGCCCCGGCCCTCCCAGCCTCTGCCCCGGTACCCAGAAGATCTAGAAGGAGCTGTGGGGCCGCAGCCCTGCGCGCCCACCATGGGCCTGCGCCGCCGGAGACGAAAGCCCAAAACACCAAGGAGGCACCCCGTGAGCCCGGCTCCCACTGCCCGCCAGCCCCCCTGTCCTTAGGCACGTCCTCCTGTCCACTTGCTCGCCAGAGACAGAGATCCGAACTCTTCAGAAGACCACACACCTGCTGTTAAGAAAGACCCCCTTCTGCCGCCTGGCAGGAGAAATATGTGTTCAATTTACTCATTGTGTGGACTTCAGTTGGCAAGCCCAGGCCCTGTTGGCCCTACAAGAGGCGGCAGAAGCGTTTCTAGTTCATCTCTTCGAGGATGCCTATCTCCTCTCCTTACAGGCCGGCCGCGTCACGCTCTTCCCGAAGGATGTGCAGCTGGCCCGGAGGATCCGAGGCATTCAGGAAGGCTTGGCTGAGCTCTGGCCACCCGCCAGAGTCTCTGGTTGATACCAGAGCTTCTGCCTGTAGCCAGGACCAGATCCACGGAATACAAGGTGTTGCCTGGACTTGCTCTCTCGAAGCAGAGCGTGCGAGTTGCTTTCGTAGTTAGTTGTTTTTCAGAAGAAGACTGCATGGCTTTCCTCTGTAACAGAGGTAATATATGAGAGAATCAACACATTCCAGAAATCCTGAGAATAATTTTCAGATGAAGAGACTCTAAGGTTGACTTCACTTTGCAAGTTATTCATGTGACTGATGATTTGGAAGACATCAGATTTTCTAGGTTATGGGCAAAAAGGATATTTACTGGGTATTTTACATCTTCTTGTACCATTTAAATTTTTTACCATATATATATATATATATATATATATATATATATATATTTACTTTTATTTAAAACATGATGGAAAAAAATAAGACCAGTCAGTTGCATGGAACAGCCTGGTGCATCCAGCTTACAAATCTCTGTCCTTCAGATTGACTTCATCATTAACGGCAGAAGCAAGTTTGTCTGTGGACTGTACCTGTCATCAGATTATACAGCTTTTCAAAAACTCAGTTGGGATGAAAATAGAAAATTGTTAAGGTTTGATATTCTGGCTCCTTCTGGTAAATTCCTGCCAAAAATCATTCAGAAATTCCAACTTGTAGTATTTATTTTATTCTTTATTTGCAAATCATAGACAATGCATCATAATTTATACTTCAGAATTTTTCATTCCAGGATTTTAAAGAGCCTTTTCAATGATTTTACAGGTATTTTTATAACTTCCTTGAGAGATAATAAAAATAATTCTTAATGAAAAAAAATTGAAGCAAAGGTACTGTTATACATAGATTATACTGTGTTCTTTGTGTGTTAGCATTAAATTCTTCATTTGGACACTTTGCCAACAACCACAACTTAAACAAGAGAATTGAGGGATGTATCTTTGCCTCCAGTGGAGTAGAGTATGAGCCGATAAAATCCTTGCCCTTCTCTTGTAACTGAAAGCAGTTTAAGAGACTTCCAGGGAAATAGGAAGTGCCACCCGAAGACGTTTAGATACTGTGTGTGATGAAAATGATTAGTGAGGGCGGGTACTAATAACGATGCCTCAGCCAACTGAATTCAAACTAAAGGGAAGGACCAAGTTCTGTTGTTTGATAAATTTTAACCCTTTGTAAAAACCTTTTCCTGTTCGACATCAACTCATTTTTATGTAAGCATTGGAATAAAGCTTATCTATGAATACAAAAAAAAAAAAAGATGCTGTCTATAGCTATAAGCCTACATGATGACCTTGGGGAACCCTGCTCCTCTACCTGAATGTTAAAGTCCCTTTGTTCAGCTCACAGGGAGACTTTCTGACCTTGCCTGTCTGTGAAAGGCTACAGGAAAGAAGAAATTAACACATCCCCTCCCCCAGGCTTTTCTTTACTTCCTCACCTCCTCTTTGCTCTATAAAAGAAACTAGCACCCAGACCCTCATAAGATGACACTCTAGGACCCTAGGCTGCCATCTTCTCAGATGCTCGACTTTCTGAAAAAAGCAACTTTAGTTCAGTTCAGTCACTCAGTCGTGTCCGACTCTGCGACCCCGTGAATCGCAGCATGCCAGGCCTCCCTGTCCATCACCAACTCCCGGAGTTCACTCAGACTCAGGTCCATCAAGTCAGTGATGCCATCCAGCCATCTCATCCTCTGTCATCCCCTTCTCCTCCTGCCCTCAATCCCTCCCAGCATCAGAGTCTTTTCCAATGAGTCAACTCTTCACATGAGGTGGCCAAAGTACTGGAGTTTCAGCTTTAGCATCATTCCTTCCAAAGAAATGCCAGGGCTGATCTCCTTCAAAATGGACTGGTTGGATCTCCTTGCAGTCCAAGGGACTCTCAAGTGTCTTCTCCAACACCACAGTTCAAAAACATCAATTCTTCAGTGCTCAGCCTTCTTCACAGTCCAACTCTCACATCCATACATGACCACAGGAAAAACCATAGCCTTGACTAGATGGACCTTTGTTGGCAAAGTAATGTCTTTGCTTTTGAATGTGCTATCTAGGTTGGTCATAACTTTCCTTCCAAGGAGTAATCGTCTTTTAATTTCATGGCTGCAATCACCATCTGCAGTGATTTTGGAGCCCCCCCAAATAAAGTCTGACACTGTTTCCACTGTTTCTGTATCTATTTCCACTGTTTCCCCATCTATTTCCCATGAAGTAATGGGACCAGATGCCATGATCTTCGTTTTCTGAATGTTGAGCTTTAAGCCAACTTTTTCACTCTCCACTTTCACTTTCATCAAGAGGCTTTTTAGTTCCTCTTCACTTTCTGCCATAAGGGTGGTGTCATCTGCATATCTGAGGTTATTGATATTTCTCCCAGCAATCTTGATTCCAGCTTGTGCTTCTTCCAGTCCAGCATTTCACATGATGTACTCTGCATATAAGTTAAATAAGCAGGGTGACAATATACAGCCTTGACGTACTCCTTTTCCTATTTGGAACCAGTCTGTTGTTCCATGTCCAGTTCTAACTGTTGCCTCCTGACCTGCATACAGATTTCTCAAGAGACAGGTCAGGTGGTCTGGTATTCCCATCTCTTTCAGAATTTTCCACAGTTTATAGTGATCCACACAGTCAAAGGCTTTGGCATAGTCCCAGTTATTGACCGAACTGGACTAGGTAACAATTGGCCATATTTTATTAATGTAAACTGCTGAAGCTCACACAAGCGATGATATGTCATATGTCTTGTTTTTAATGGCACAGTTGTTTCAACCACACTTTGTTAACATGGTCTTGTTTTAATTAAATTATAACAGAAAAAAAAAAAAAAAAGTTCCACAATACCTAGAGATGAAACAAACCAAACAAAATAATGCAGAAGAAATATTTGGGGAATTATTACTTAATAGGAAGAGGGTTTTTTGTGCAGACAAATAATGTTAAAATCTGTGGATGAGTAAAGAGTGATGTTCTAGAGACATAAAGCTTGTACAAAATGTTTAAGGGTGATAATCAGATAAGACAAAGAAGAAATAGTCTAATAACTTAGTTCCTATTTAATAAACCAACAATTTTAAAAGTTACCTGAAAAAGTCTAGATCTCCTTGCAAAGACAGAGGTTGGTAAGTATTTAGAACCTGGTAAATTATCAGGAACTAGATAATTGACAAAAAAAGAAAGAAAGAAAAACATAAAATAATACAACTCATCCAACATGCTTTCCCTGAGTCTGTAATACAGATCATCTCAGTTACTGACTCAGTGACCCTAAGCTTTAGGTCTCATGTTGAATTAGGGATCTAGTGAAGGTTAAGGGTTCATGTAAGATAAATTTTTATAAAGAGAGCAGTCGTGGTAAGCAAACTTCTCTGGCATTTGATGCAGGGGCACGTGCTCAGGAATATTCTCAGCTAAAACATCCCTCCACCTGGGACCTTGGCTGTGAATGATTCGAAGACTAAAAGGATGCACTTGCCCAAGGGGTCCCAAAATTACTTTCATTAAAAAATCAAAGTTATAATTTACATGCAATGAAATACTTAAATCTCAAGTGTACAGGTTGAAGAAATCTTATGGATGTATACATCCTAGAAGATTGAAAGTGAAAGTTGCTCAGTCATGTCCAACTCTTTGCAAGCCCATGGACTGTATAGTCCATGGAATTCTCCAGGCCAGAATACTGGAATGGGTAGCCTTTCCATTCTCCAGAGGATCTTCCCAACCCAGGGATCGAACCCAGGTCTCTAACTACTGCCTATAATCAATAATACTGCCTATCCCCCTACTCTAGATAACCACCATTCTGACTTTTATCCCCATAGATTAGTTTTTTCTGTTCTTGAACTTCATTTGAAAGCTCCACACAGAATGTATTCTTTTATGTCTAGCATCTTTGGCCCATCATCATATTTTTAAAATTCACCCATATTTTTGTAGGGGTGGGGCTTCAGCTATTCATTCTTTTTTTAATGCTAGACATTATAGTGTATAACTATTTCATAACTTTTAAACCTTTTTTCTCTTAATAGATATATAGGCTATTCTGGCTTGGGCTATTATGAATAGAGCTGATAGAAACATTCTTGTACATGTCTTTGATGGAGATAGGCATGTTTTTTTGTTACCATGACTAAAATGTCATAGGGTAAGCACGTGTTTATTTGTAGGAGGCATTGCAACAAGGTTTTGCAAATGTCCACAATCACTGCCAAAGTATGAGGATATTAGTTTCTCCACATCCTCATCCTGGTATTCTCATCTCCACATCCTGGTATTACCCATCACTATTGCTTTGACCCTCTGGGAATATATCATAGCAATATTGCATAGTGGTTGAATTTGCATTTCCCTCAGAGTAATGATTCTGAGTGTTTTCAAATACTTGTGAACCATAAGAGTTGGATATAGTCTTTAATGAAGAGCCTGTTAAAGTCTTTTGTTCATTTTTTAAAACTGTGTTATTTGCCCCTTTTCTTATTGATTTATGCAATATTTGTTTTTATATTCTAGACATCTTATCATATGTTTATAAATGTATGTGTATACATGAACTATCTTCTCCCAGTCTGTGGTGTGCTGTTCATTTTTTGATGATGTCTTTTGAAGAATAGAAATTCATCAATTTATCCTTTTAGTTCCTGACTTAATCTGAAAATACATGTGCTTAATAGAACGAAGTCAACAAAAACTAGCCATGTACCTTTTATTCCTTTAGCCATTGGAGTAGTGGAGTTTATTGTTGGAGTTTCAGGAATCTCAAGAGCTGATTGATATCACATTTGTTGCTTAAAATCAGCCGTATGGGGAATATTTACACTATGAAAATTGGCAAACAAAAGGAATCAATACTTTTTCTCCTGGAGGGTGGATTGTGAAACAATTAGCAGCACATAGCTGCTTTTAGACCTGTGATATGGACAGCCTTTTGGTAAACTGGCTGATTTGGCTAATGCAGCAAAGACCTCCCTTTCCAGCCTGCAGTGTGAACTTACTGAAGAGTTTGATCAATCAGACTCTGGAAAAAGTAGTACCATCTTCAGGCGTATCTTAATTAATTGGCTGTATGCTCACCATGATCTAGAGGCTGATCTTAGTATGCTATCAAATGTAAGTCCATGTGCCCGATGTACAGTGAGGTCAAATAAACTGAAACATCAGAGTTTGGAGCAAAGCCAGGTGAGGAAACTCGTGCCTCAGGCTCCCCAAACCCCAGATTCCTTGAAGTGTTTCTGCAAAGCCTTTTCAAAGGCCAGGTGTGTGTATGTGTGGCGGGGGGGCAGGTGGGGTGGGAGGGTGGGGGGGTCCCCAGGGTACGTGACCAGCTTGTGCACAGTTCTCTGATTGATGAGGTAACAAGGTGGTGTCATAGGGTTAGCATTATCAGTCTCTAGGTGAGTGCCAGTAGATCTGGAGGCTATATGTTTATGATCATCAAGTAGTTGATTTCTTCCTTTCGGTTTTTAGCATCTGAAAAACTCAGTAACTATGCATGAGATACTATTATCTTGGTATTTTAGAGAGGAGCTAAGACAGAGGATATGGGGGAGGGGTCTGCCCTGGTCAGACCTTGTAGGATCCTGCTCTGTTACAAGCATAGCTTCAGTCTACTTATAAATAGTAAGATGTTAGTTAGATTATTTATGTTCTCTGAGCCTTATTTTCTTGTCTGTAAAATAGAAATAATATCTACCTCACTGTATTTTGTGAAAATGAGATATACTGTATAAAAGTGCTTGGCACAGTGTCTAACACGTGGTACAATCTCTGGGGTGAGACAGGCTTCTCCAACCTTCATGGCCTTCATTTATAGGATGAAGACAATCATGAGATTCAAGTCCAAATAACAGAATCCATGTCAAGAGGTCCAGTGAAGTGAAGTGAAGTGAAGTGAAAGTTGCAACTTTTTTGCGACCCCATTGACTGTAGCCCACCAGGTTCCTCTGTCCATGGGATTCTTTAGGCAAGAACACTGGAGTGGGTTGCCATTACCTTCTCCAGGGGATCTTCCCAACCCAGGGATCAAACCCCCATCTCCTGCATTGCAGGTAGATTCATTACCATCTGAGCCACCAGGAAAGAGGAAATTTTCAATATTGGGAGCTAACTGTAAAGGTACTAGGAGAGCTGAAATGGTCAACTGAGATGCTGAGATACCCCACCAGGAGCTCCTACCACCTGTAGGGTTGGAGGGATGAAGGGAGAATGCATGTTACCAAAGCCCTGAAGCCCAGCCTGTGTAGTAAAAGCCAGAACAATGGAGGGGACACAGGTGCTCTTGAAGATGCTGCCTGAAGATGAAACAAATGGGCAGAAATGCCCAGCATCTCTCCTTTTTCTACTTTCTCATCTTTATCACTTTCCTTCTTTACTAAAACTAACTGAAAACCAGTTGGTAGGAAAGCTTAGGTGATGTAACTTGCAGGACTCAGCCCCTTTCAGTATTGCACAGAGCAGGGGAAAAACCAGAAGTAAATCTGACAGCAAACAGGCAATAATAATTAGCACAAGTGCCTACTAGGTTAATTTATTGTGAGAGTTAAAAAATTTTTTTTAAATGGTATAAAGCAAAACATCTAGAACATATTAAATGTTCAATTAAAATCAAGGATACTTCAAGAAAATTTTTTTTAAAATGCTCAATGAATGCCAGATAATCACAGTAAAATCTTGAAAATAAAATCTATTTTCATTGTATTATATATTATTGTAACTATTGTGGCATTATTACATATGTTATATATTATATGATACTATTTTAGTTTTTATAGCTTACAGGGTCAAAAGAAGACTGGTAATTATAAAATTTTAAAACAAAGGAGCTGAGATGTGATTATTAATTCCCTCCAGTCATAAGGAAGATTGTCTTTGTTTTAGGAGGAGGATATTTGGTTGGTATTTCTTGGAAATCTGTCAGGGTTCAGTAAGTTCAGCAGAAAGAGCCATCAGTGGGCTGGGACCCCTGGTACTGCTCTGTTCTCTGACCTTTTCAGAGCCAGCCAGGTTCCAGAGAAGAAAGAAAAGAAGTCCCTTTCTTCTCTGGCACCCAGAGTTAGTAAGTAGAGCAGCATGTGACTTCTGGTTCTACTTCTTGCAACTCTGCTTACTAACTGCATGTATGACTTTGTGCAAGTACTTAAATCATTTGGGCTTGACCCATCTTCCACTTCTGGTTATAAAATTCTTAAGATCACTTGGGTTTTAAACCTGTCATTCAGAGATGTGGCTAAGATTTCAGGTTGTGGCTAAGATTTCAGGTGGGAAAGCAGGGTGCCACTTCTCAGAAATTTAGCCCTCTGTATGCCTCCTTCTCTGACTCTTTGGTGCTCCTCTTTCACTAAATTCAAGCTATTTTCCATTTTTAAGCATAAATGATACCATCATAATGCACTAATTATTTGGAAAACATAAGGAGATTATAGTAATTACCCATATGCTCTCAGGCAGTAGAAAATAATTAAGATCTGTTTATCAAGATGGCTGCTTAAAACCAAAAAGCATCAAAGTCTATTTTTATTATTTCTTATATAGGCCTCTAAGAGTTGTAGTTACCTACAGAACCTGAGGAACTAGCTCTTTTCCCAGGAAGTTTTGTAATCAGACTTTATACACAGAGTTTCAGCCAGTTTCAGTAGCTAGAAGACAGCCTCCCATAAACACAACTGCTGTTACATTTCCGAGTTGCCAGTTCTGAATGCATTTTGTGCAGTGAAGTGAAATTTGCAATCAGTAAACACATGATTTACGGAGGAGGCATCGTGTATACAAAGTACATAAGAAACCTCTCTGTTCTGTTAGTCCAAAGAAATACTTCAAATTGGGACAGTTCTAGCAGCAGCAAAATGTAGACTAGATCAAAGATGGTTAAAGTATATGGTATTAATTTAGTTCCTTTGGAAATTTGCTTTGGAGAATTCGGAATACATGTGTGGGCTATATTGCCTCTGAAACATCATACCACTCCCCCCCACCCCACGCCCCTAAAAAATGATCACAGAGTGATATTTACCTTCCACAAATGCCTGCTCTGTTTCATAGTCTGCCTTTAATTTTTTGGATGCCAAAGGAAACACTGGTTGGAATTCCAAAGTTGATTAAAACTTCTCACAGTGTTTAGCCTTTCTCTAGTCAGATAAACACTGAAAACTTCATGGGTTTTTCATAATATTACTGCTAGAATCATTTTCTTAAGTCTCATGTTATCAGCTTTTTATCTCCAGTCAGGAAAAGAAATGAATGCATGTTGAAATTTCATTTGTGTAGGGAATTCATTTTGTTTAATTTGGTTTTAAAATACTAACTGTAATCCAGTATTGAGAAGAGATAGCTCACACTCCTTAATAGCCTTATCCAGAATGATTTTCATAGAGAAAATGGAGGGAGAAGGAGAGATAAATATTGATGATAGTCAAGCAAATAATTTTAGAAAACCCATGGAATGAACCAAAATTATGTATAAGAACTCAAATTGGAATTAGAATTCAAAGCAAGGTCTCAGTGAAAATGGGGCTGTCTCACTGCAGTTAGATGGCAGACAGAGGGAAGAATAAATGAGCTCCAGCTTTTGAGAAACTTAATTAAAAGTTATATCAAACCTAGGGTTCTCCTGAAAGAATTTGTACTTTCTTTAACAAAGGCTGTTTCTCATTGAGAAGCAATTCTAATTTTATACCAGGTTTGCGATTCTGTGCTGAAAATGGCCTTTCTATGAGATCATGTTCATTTTTGCCAAAAACAATGTATCACCACCCCTAGGACCTTCCTCTGGCACCCAGACAGAAGAGCATTTGCCAAAACAATGATAGGGATGCTTAGAAGGCAATCCTTCTTCTTTGAACTTTATTACTTTGAGCTAGAGTAGAAGCCAAAATCCAGACCAAGGGTAATGCAATGCTGAGAAAAGAAGGAAACTACATTTACCATCCAGGTGGGAAATTTTCATTTCTGCATTTAAAAATCTGGTAGAGTCAGAGAACAGATCAGTGGTGTTCAGCTCAGTTCAGTCATTCAGTCAATTTTGCTCAGTATGCCTTTTTCTTAAAAAAAAAAAAGTAATAATAATTAAAACAGATGTACTTTGTAAGTTTGATAGGCTAAAAACAGGCTGTTTTCTTAGCATAAAATTCAAGTTCAGTTCAGTTGCTCAGTTGCGTCTGACTCTTTGCGACCCCATGAATTGCAGCACACCAGGCCTCCCTGTCCATCACCAACTCCCGGAGTTTACCCAAACTCATGTCCATCAAGTCATCAAGTCGGTGATGCCATCCAGCATCTCATCCTCTGTCGTCCCCTTCTCCTCCTGCCCTCAATCCCTCCCAGCATCAGGGTCTTTTCCAATGAGTCAACTCTTTGCATGAGGTGGCCAAAGTATTGGAGTTTCAGCTTCAGCATCAGTCCTTCCAATGAACACCCAGGACTGGTCTCCTTTAGGATGGACTGGTTGGATCTCCTTGCAGTTCAAGGGACTCTCAAGAGTCTTCTCCAACACCACAGTTCAAAAGCAGCATCAATTCTTTGGCACTCAGCTTTGTTCACAGTCCAACTCTCACATCCACACCTGACCACTGGAAAAACCATAGCCTTGACTAGACAGACCTTTGTTGGCAAAGAAATGTTTCTGCTTTTTAATATGCTATCTAGGTTTGTCACAGCTTTTCTTCCAAGAAGCAAGTATCTTTTAATTTCATGGCTGCAGTCACCATCTGCAATGATTTTGGAGCCCCCCCCAAAATCAGTGGTGGCCAGGGGTTAAAAGTTGATGGGGGGTTAGACTATAAATGAACAACAAGAGGGAGTATTTTGAGGGTAATGGGACTGAAACCGTGCACCTCAGATTGGGACTTGAACCCCTGGGCTGGGACTCCAACTCAGTCAGGAGCCAGACTGGGACTTGAATCCACAGTCTGTTAATTGATATCACATACCTGGTCTCAGGACTTAATGAAGCTCAAGTTCTTGATGTCTTTTTGGAGAAAGGATTCTGTGAGACAAAGTGATAAGTAAGAAGTAGACTTATTTAGAGAGAAATACACTCCACAGACAATAGTTTGGCCTTCTCAGAAGGTGAGAGACCCTGAAATATGTCATGGTTCATTTTTATAGGCTGGGTGATTTCATAGGCTAATGAGGGGGAGGATTATTCAAACTATTTCAAGGAAAAGGTGGACATTTCCAGGAGTTGGGTCACCACCCACGTTTTGGCCTTTTATAGTTAGCCTCAGAACTCTCATGGCATTGGTAGGTGTGTTATTTAGCTTGCTGATGTGTTACAGTGTGTGTTTAATGAGCCTCAAGGTCTAGTGGAAGTCAACTCATCTGCCATCTTGGACCTAGCTGGTTCTACCCAGTTTTTGTCATGTCCTATGACTATGTCATTCTTTTAAAGGTAGTGCCCTCCCCACTTCCCTCCTGTTATAGGAACATTCTGTAGTCTAAGCATAGTTGTGATATGTGTCAGGACTTCTAAAATTGTATGAAAAAATGAGTGCTCTTTACTGTATGTAAATTTTAAAATAAATGAACAAGCAAACATTTTTACTTTGACTTTTAAAAAAAGTGCATCAGTTTAGCATTTTGTTAAATGAGTCCATCAATAGACTTGACATCTTGCTGGTACTCCTCCACCTCCCTAATTATGATTTCAAAGGCCCCCTCTCTCCTTCCTCTCCTCAGTTTCCCCTCTTCCTCAGGGCTTGCTATGATTTCCTGATTTATCTTCTTTTGTAAAAAAACAAAAGCCTTTGCTAACCAAGGCCTCAAATAAATGATGAAAAAAATTCAGACCTGGGATAGAGCATCAGGTGGAGAAATTGTGCTGATGGAAAAGCTTCACACAGAAGGGTGGTGGGGAGGGGTCTCCTTTTCCTGGAAGACCCCTGAAAGAGGGGAAGCAGGGAAGAAATGAAGAGAAGGATTTAATAATCCTGCCTTACATTTTTAAAGTGTGTTATGTTTTATTAATATACTAATCTCAAACTAACTCCTTTAATGTTCCATCCATCTGCTTCCCCATTTTATAGATAAAGAAACTGTGGCCCCAAATAGTGGTTTTCCTGTGGTCATAGGGCTAGTATGTGAAAAAGCTTGTATGTGAACTAGGATTCTTGTGTTGAATGAAATGAAAACATGTAACATGAGACTTGTGAACTTCAGTTTCATTTGAAGACTGTACTCCCAGGAGACAACTTCTCTGGTCATTCTGAGGAACCCCTCTGAAGAGATGGGGGAAGAGACTAACATATATGTGATGCTGAAGAAGGCGTGTATGCAATCGAGGAAACAACTAGTTAGATTACTGCTAGTCACAAGGAACAGATATCTCAGTAAGGGATTTTAGTGCTTTTCTAAGTATGAAAAGAGGGAAGAATCCAGGTTCATAAAAATCTTTTCCTAAAAGATTTCTAACTATCTAGGGGCCCGTTTTGCCTGCTCTCCCAGAGCACAGAGTGCCTAATCCTGATTTTCACTCTGAATTCCTTTCAGGGTGTTTTGTAGGTCAGCAACTGAGTGGTTAATGACTTGATTCATGTAGGACTGGACACTGGGCACCATTTTTTGTTTTACACCTGGTTCTTAGCAATGACTTCAGTCTAGAACCCCAGGTAGCCTCTGCCAACACGCTGTGAGTCCAGAGCTACTGACAGTGATGTACCCCCAGTGAAATCCTTGTGGGCGGTGGCCCAAGGGGTGTGGGTGGCAATGAGTCAGCAGTTTCCACTCTGGGTGTGTCTTTTAGCAATGACATTTCAGCCAGTGCTGTATTGATGGGTTTGTTCTTACTATTTTAATTTGGTCTAGAAAAGCCATCAATATAGGTAGCTTGGGTTAGGACAGCATTCTCTCAGTCAGAGGCTACCTCCACAATAGGCAGCATCAATTTGAAAATCCAAAAAAGAGTGCGTGAGATCTTTTCTCCTATATGGTGAAGGAGAAGGATTTGACCAACTTAAAGATGAACATGTCAGGCAGGTTTTCCCTCAGGAGGCAGGAAGTAATTAAATAGAGATAAATATATGTGTTTATTCTGTTCCTTGTTACACAAATAATTTGAGAAGGCCAGCTAGGCGAACCCAGATCTAGTCCTATTAAACAAACATAGTTCACAGAAGATGGGCCCCAGCACTTATTGAGAAATTTTCTCAAGAGCCTTGGCCAAATGTGGTGTGTTTTGCTGTCTGTAATGGATTCAGTATTTCTCAATATGTTTCAAAGTATAAATAGCAAATCAGTTGAGCAAATGCCCATCTGGTTGTCTGATCTCCTCTTTTTAAATAGAGATAAAGAAATTGCTTTTGACTTAAAAACTTGGAAGAGAATTAGTGGCTCTGTTTCAAATCTGATCTGGTCACATTCACTAATACCCGAAAGTCATTTTATCAGAGGGACAATCCCTTACCCTGCCCCACCCTGCCCCTTCTAATCCAGTCCTTTTCTTGGCATCCTCCAACCTGTTATTCTCCAATATAACAGATCTTTCCCTTCAAAGCATCTATAAAAATCTTCATTAGCTTGAAATACCACAAGGGCCAGGAACTGTGTGTTTGAGCTGCGTGTAGATCTCTGTGTATTCCTAGTGTCTCTCACAGTCCCTGGCACGTGAGATAGGTTAATCAGTCGAATGGACTGCCGGGCTGCCTTCCCTTTATAAGCAGAAGACTTTTCTTCCTTCACTTTCATTCCTCCCTTTATATGATAAGAAAAATGTGTCTCATGTCAGACAATTGTGGGTACATAGGTAGCCACCCAGGGGTGTATGCAACCATGGGAGAATATAAAGCCACTCTTCTATCTTCAATGTCTTCTCTTAAGGAGGTTGAATCAGCTCAAAGGCAGAAATTAGGAAGATTATTCCTGTTTTTTTTCCCTTAACTTTTTATTTCGTATTGGGGTATAGCTGATTAACAGCATTCTAACATTGTTGTGAAAGTTTCAGGTGGACAACAAAAGGACTCAGCCACATGTACACGTGTATCCATTCTCCCCCAAACTCCTCTCCCATCCGAGCTGCCACATAACATTGAACAGAGTTCCCTGTGCTATACAGTAGGTCCTTGTTGGTTATCCTTTTCAAATATAACAGTGTGTACATGTCCATCCCAAACTCGCTAACTATCCCTTCTCCCCAGATTATTCTTGATTTTGTTCCATTTTTGTTGTGAGAAACTCAGTTTCTTAAGAAGTAAAATGCGAAAAGTTGTGGAAGGAGCACTGGATTTATAATGGAATCCTAAAAATAGAGCCAGAACTACTTTAGAATCCATCTCAGCTGTTGGTTTTCAACCCTCTCTCTGTGTTAGATTTCCCAGTAGAGACAGAAATAAATGTATGGAAGCCTGGGTCCCATGTGCAGGGATTCAGATTCAGTTGGTTTCCTTGGTATGCTGTCATTTAATTTGCTTTCAGAGCAATCTCATGTGATTTGTCTGTGCAGCCATTTCAGAATGATGCCTGTGAACCAAATGTATGACAAACTCTGGTCACCTGCTTTGCCTGCCCAGTAGAATCAGATCTTGGGCTCTGTGTTCGGGGAATTCCTCACCTTGTGAATTGTGGTGGAGGCAGCACCTTTTCCCAGGTTCCACAGCCTCCCTTGTAGCTAGAAGGTCATGAGGACCTGTAGTGAAGCTCTTCCAAACGGACACACCAGCCTTGGATTTTGAATGGAAACTGGAGACCCCAGGACTCTAAGGTCTCAGCAGGTCTCTCTGCTGACAGTAGCTTTGACACCAAGAATAATCTTCTGGTGTAGCAGTGGAAGTAAGTCCATCACATTATCAGTTTTAACAGCAGCAGTGGTATCCTTATTGCATTAGTCATGGCTTGTTTCTGGCAAGCTGCACTCAAATTCACTTTTCCAGGCCTCCTGTGAGAGAATCAAATTCCTTCAGAAGATTCAAGTGAATAACACATGCCTTTTTTGCCTAGATCAGCTAGAATCCGGTTCTTTTGCTTGTAAAGGGAGGGAGATCTTGAATGCTGCAAGTGCTTTTTATTTTTTTTTTAATGACTGTATTTCTTGGAATCTTGTGGTTCTGTGGGTACCCCAGGAGCCATGTAGAGAAGACAAAGTAATGCAAGCCTGCATTTCTCTGGATTCTCTACCCACTTCAATCAGAGCAGTTCCAGTTAATGTTTTCTTATGAAAAAGGGTTTCTGCTGCCAAAGAAAAAGTATGCAAACCTCATTTGGGTTTCAGGGAAGAAGTTATTTGGTTTCTACCAAATTCCATTAATTTTTTCCTACATTTTCCCCAGATACAAAGCTATTCTTCCAGACTTGGGTAAAATATTCTAGTAGTGAAGTGAGCCAAGGTGACCACCTATTCTTTTCTGACATTCAAAGTTCATCCAGTTTATATTTTAACCAGGAATCTGGAGATGAAGTGTAGGTCATATTTCTGCCATTTCTTAGCAATGTCCCCACAGGCAAATTCCTTATTCCCACTAAAATTATATTCACCTTTCTGTAAAACAGAACAACTAATACTCTTCCATTAACCTCATATGAGACCTGCAGGCTCCAGTGACATAATAAATTTAAATGATATAGTAAGTAAAGGTGTCTTATGCACTTATAAACTATTATATGCATGCAAGATGAAATTATTATTACAGTTACTGTCAGCATGAAATCTCGGATCAGTTGGTGAATTTATTTCCTGGAAATGAATGAACTAAACTAGTTAACCCAATGGAAAAAAAGCTGGTTAGTATCACAGGCGGAGAAGGCAATGGCACCCCACTCCAGTCCTCTTGCTTGGAAAATCCCATGGATGGAGGAGCCTGGTAGGCTGCAGTCCATGAGGTTGCTAGGAATTGGACACGACTGAGCGACTTCACTTTCACTTTTCACTTTCATGCATTGGAGAAGGAAATGGCCACCCACTCCAGTGTTCTTGCCTGGTGAATCCCAAGGACGGCGGAGCCTGGTGGGCTGCTGTCTATGGGGTCGCACAGGGTCGGACACAACTAAAGTGACTTAGCAGCAGCAGCAGCAGCAGTATCACAGGAAGATGTATAGTGTTCCTGGGTCTGTGGTTAAATTCTGAGATGATACTGAAATTTTACAATATATAATCTTTATACTTAAAGGGCCTATAGGCTCTGAATGACATTTGCTTTTGGTATATTATTTACAGAGAGATCCAACAGTAATAATATAGTTGAAAGATATTATCCTTTACATTTTCATTTATATAAATTTCTTTATTTGTAATTATATATGAGTATCACTGAAAGGACAGATTTTATTAAGCACCTTCAAAGTGCAACACTGGGTTTTTCTATAGTTATATATAAAGGCCAGGGTTGTTAGAGCACTGGTTATTAGTCTGAAGTGCTTTAATGCTGAGCGGTAGTTAAGTCGTTGGAAGTATTTGAGAAGATTCATATAACAGCACTGTTTTAGTGAGAAGTAAAGATTAATTGGATAATAATAAAAGAATTAGAAGGGTGAAATATCATTCAGATTTCCTTACCTGAGAAATTGAGACAATGGCATATAGAAAACAAAGATCTGGCTAGATTTTCAGATGAAGCTTTAAAACATGTAAGAGTCTTCAAATGTGACCAAACTGAAAAGAGGTACAATGAGTACAGAATATTCTTGACTTTCATCCACTTTAAACAATCACTGCCACCTAGTAGCTTGTGATATTGTTTACGTTGAAGGAAGAAATCTTATTGATTCTGGATCCTATAAACCTAAGCAGGGTTGAAACAGAATAGAAAGAACGCTGAGCTGATATACAAAGAGATCTAAGTTTTTGGAGCACAAGGATTAAGAGTCAGGTCACCTTGTGCGACATTATAACATACTTAGTATTTTTCCAGTGGTCATGCATGGATGTGAGAGTTGGACTATAAAGAAAGCTGAGTACTGAAGAACTGATGCTTTTGAACTGTGGTGTTGGAGAAGACTCTTGAGAGTCCCTTGGACTGCAAGGAGATCCAACCAGTCCATCCTAAAAGAGATCAGTCCTGGGTGTTCATTGGAATGACTGATGTTGAAGCTGAAACTCCAATACTTTGGCTACCTGATGCGGAGAGCTGACTCATTTGAAAAGACCCTGATGCTGGGAAAGATTGAGGGCAGGAGGAGAAGGGGACGACAGAGGATGAGATGGTTGGATTGCATCACCAACACAATGGACATGGGTTTGGGTGAACCCTGGGAGTTGGTGATGGGCAGGGAGGCCTGGCATGCTGCGGTTCATGGGGTCACAAAGAGTCGGACATGACTGAGTGACTGAACTGAACTGAGTCTGTAAAGACTGTCTAGCCATAAATGTTGTCATTGTTCAGTCGCCCAGTCATATCTGACTCTTGGCGACCCCATGGACTGCAGGGCACCTGGCCTCTCCATCCCTCACCGTCTCTGGGTTCACCCAAGTTCACGTCCATTGAGTCGGTGATGCCATCCATAATGGCAAAAATTTATGCTAGCCGTAAATATCTATACTTTAATGATTTCTTATGAAATTCATAGCCAAAGCTGGAATCCAACAATATTTCTGATAGCAGTAGACGTGAATTAAATCCACAGATCCCATCACATATATTTGAATTACTCATTTCTGTTTCCTTTTTTTTTTTTTGGTCTTAATTGAATTTCTTCCAATATTGCTTCTGCTTCATGTTTTGGTTTCTTGGCTATGAGGCATGTAGGATCCCAGTTCCTCGACCAGGAATTGAACCTGCACCCCCAACATTGGAAGGCAAAGTCCCAACCACCCGACCACCAGGGAAATCCCCTTTCTCTTTCCTTTTGATTCAATAAGCCTCATATCTATCCTGAATTATTGAGTAGTGGAAGACATTAAGAACCAGTGTAGTTAAGGAAAGAAATAATAAGTGGGCAGACAGAGGCACAGTGAGAGAGAAAATGAAAATGAGCAGCCCAAAATCTTTCAAGGAATAAGTTCACAATTGATTTTTTCTGAAGTATAATAACATTATGATATAAGTACATAACTGCTGATGATCTTGATTCTGAGAGTGACTGTTTACCCTCAAGGCCAATATTCCATCACCCATAACTTCTTATCATTTTCCAAGAATAACAGGCCATTTTCAGATTTCTTGGTACCTTTTTTAATGCTACCTGCTGCTTGAAAATTTCACCCTACTATCTACACTGTTCTTTCAGAAACTCCTTGTTCCAAGGTTCCTCATGCGGAAAGCCTTCTGAAATTTTCCCCAAACAGAGATGACATTTCTTCCCTCTGTGACACCAGTGATTGCATTTTGTTTTCATCTTGCTAGGTTCTTATCAACTCCTCATTATACTTCTATCAAAACAATGTATATTATATCAGTTTAAATGCATATCAGTGTCACTGCAGCTTGGGCTTCTTCAGATCAAACACTTTGTCTTTCAGTTCTGTGTTCTAGATATTCTTTTAGTTGATAGCTGCTTGAATAGATAGCAGCTATCACATCTCAGAAGGATAATTCTGGGAAGAAATTGCATAAGTGTGTGATAGACCTAGACATAACTTTCTTATGAGGTTAGAGAATGAAGACAGAGTTTATGTAGATATCAACATGCCTGTACCCATAAATCCTGAGCTTCTAAATATTGTCTTAGAGTCTCACTCAGGGTGCATAGGGAGAGTTTGCCTGCTAGTAGATTTTATCAGGGAGGTTTACCAAATTTTTACTTTCTTTTTTAATCAAGGATCCCTGTACTGATGATATGCAGAAATAATTTCTGGGGTTCTTCTATTTCTCTAGAAGAGAAATCTCTATTTCTCCACCTTTACCCAGGGTTATAGCTCCTGACTGCCAGTCACTGCTCTGGAAGCAAGGCAAGAAAGGATGCCCAGGAACCTAAGGTTAAATATGCAGAACATGGAGGAAATAGAGATCATCCAAAAAAGGAAGAAAGATTACAAAGCAAAATAATACAATTATTAGCAATCTCCAATGGATAAGAGAAGTTATTATATCCATAGGACTAGGGTGCTACGACAAAGGAAATTAAAAATATGATAGCCAACATAAATGCAATAGAAATGTCAGAAAATAAAATGAAGGATGTGTCCTCAAAAGCAGAGCAAAAAGGTAAAAAACCAAAAAGTGGAAGAGGTAGAAACAGAGAAATGACATCATGAGAAGAATTTGATGGAGGGGGCCATGCACCAAGGCATGCAGACACCTCTAGAAGCTGGAAAAGGCAAGAAGATGGACTCTCTCCTAAATCCTCCAGAAAGGAAGGCAGCCTGGTCAACACCTGATTTTAGCCCAGTGAGATGCACTTTGAACTTCTGGATGACTCAGCTGTAAGATCAAAAATCCATGTTGTTTAAGCCAAGCGTGTAGTAATTTGTTACGGCAACAAGAGAAAACTAAAAAAGGCCATATTGTATTTGTTATTTATTCCTTCCCTTGATTGCTTTAGGGCATTTACCCTACCCCTGCTGTCCTTGTCCATAACCCTTGATCCCCAGAAGTCTCTCCTTCCCACAGGATATGGTCTCTGCTTTTCAAGAATACCCAGCCTTCTCTACTCACTGAACTTGGACCAGTCTTAACTCCTCTTTGGCTTTGTGTCAGTACTGTGGAGGGTCACTGAGTTAACTCAGACTCTGGCTGACCTCCCTCATGTCCACCCTAAGCCCCTGGTGAAAACAGCATTGACAAGGATAACAAATTCCTTGAGGTTCTTTAGCATCATCACTTGGACAAAGAAGGTTCCATCCTGTGTCATCTTTTCCCCTCTCAGGGCTCAAATGCACTTACAGGACTGCTTTCAGCATACAGATGCATCTCAATTATCTTGATTGAACTCTCCATGCATGGTGTTTAAATAAACAAACAAACAAACAAATGCCTTTAATTTTCCAGCTTATCTCTGACTGAATCCTTGATGTGGGTCAGCAAAACTATCCCACTATGGTTCAGTTCTTGCCAATCCACAGATAACTATTAACTTAAGAGCATTTCTTTTAGAGTTGCAAAATCTTGCAAAGACTGCTGGAAACCAGAATCCTTAGTCAGAGATCTAAAGGGAAAAGAGTCAGTGGGTCTACCAAGAACATAGTGACAAAGAAGACTGCTGAGTGCAAAGGGCCATTAGTAGTGGGGGAACCAGTGGGAGGGGCAGACGAAGTTCCGCAGAGGCAGGATTCTCTGCAAGAGAGGCTGAGTTCATTTGAGTTAAGAATCTGAGTCATATGCCAAAGTGGCTGGCTTGGTCATATTTTGCCCCAGTTACCCATTTCCCTCTGATCTCAGACTAAAATCTAATTATACATAGTGTGGAAAGAGGCCTGGTGGGAGTACCCACAACCTCTCTCCCATCACTTAGAGGGCTAAGAAGAAGGTACCTGCAAATGTAAACAAAACTGGCAACTAGGATTTTGCATCAAGGTGGCAGAACCTCATATTAAGAGACAACCAAACTGTCAGGGATAAAGAACATATTCTTCTCTTCTCTTTGATTCTCCAAGGTTGTTTTTATTAAAATGGAAATAACCAAGACTAAACGCAGGGCTTACGTGTTGATGAAAGAACTGCCTCACCAGCAGCTGAGGAATAATTGTCTTCTCTTGTTCCTGAACTCAGCATTTGGCTGTTCATTAATTAATGGCACACCCATGAGTATAGCATTTCCAAACTGGGCTCCTAAGCAATTCCTCAGCAAACACCATGTTGCCTGCCTTAGTATGACTGTTTCTTGCTGTTATGGACTTCTAATTATAATTTTATTCATTTTTCACTTGGCACATCTGTAGAGAACTGCATAAGTCACTTTATGAGCTGTTGTGGAGGGCATATAAATAAATAGAATGGAATCAATGTGTCAAGGTGCTGAAAGCTGATGGCTGGGGTGACCTCCAGAGGAAACATAGAATGTGTGGCCACTGCCTTGAGGTTAAGAATACAAAGCTCAGATTACTCCCTATACCCTAAGCCTTCTTTTTTACTATCAACAAAAAGTTTTCTGTAATGATTTTAATAAAATAGATTCAGGAAATGTTTGGGGACTGCACATTTTAAACATGTATACCTTATTGTTAGTTGTATCTCAATAAATCTGCCAAGAGTGAAAAAAAAAAGAAATGTTTGGGCAATCAATGAGATTCTATTAGATGGTCATAATATTTACCTTATGGGAAAAATTATATATTTTCCCATTATATGTAACCTGCATTTCCCAAGTTTCCGTGAAACTGGCCCAAATGAAGTCAAATCATTGGCTATAACCTGTATTTTACTTGACTTTGTCAACATTCACCAGTGAAGGACTTCCAGGAACATGTGTGTTTTGAGTCAAACTGGTGTTCATGCAGTATGAACTCAAGGCTGTCTACTCACACCACTGGCCTGGCAAAGCCTACACTATTTTTGGGATTCCTGTTCTACAAAGATGAGGAAATCTGGACTCTCTGAGTCAGTGAGTTACCCAAGGGCATGCACTCCTAAGAGACTGACCCAGATAGTACTTTGCACTTCTGTACTTTGACAAAGTACTTTGATAGTACTTTGACTCCAAGCATGGTATCTTCTTTCTGCATTAGATCTAATCAATCTCTGTCTAAACATAATCATCACTCATGATCCCAGTCTTATCTATCTATTAGTACAGACTTTCACAATCACACAGATTAGTTTCTTTTGGTGGGTAAACTGGAATAGCAGCAATGGGCTGCCAGACTAAGGGAGCAGGATGGAGCCAAGGGGTCAGGTTCTAAAATAGGCCTCATGAGACCAAAGGGCAGAGGTCCCTGAAAACAGTGAACCACAGGGACTCTGTGTACAGATCTAAGGAGGAGGCAGTGCCAAAAACAGGCCTCACCCTTTGCTGGACTGAGCAAAATGTAGGTGATACTTTGTACTTAACATCTAGTAATATCTAGCAGTTAGACTTTACCATTTATCACTAAGCATAAATCCATGTAAGTATTAACCTACCACCCATTCTATGCCAAGCATATGCACCATGGTTTGTTCAGTTCAGTTCAGTTCAGTTCAGTTCATTCACTCAGTTGTGTCCGACTCTTTGCAACCCCATGAACTACAGCACGCCAGGCCTCCCTGTCTATCATCATCTCCCAGAGTTCACTCAGACTCACGTCCATCAAGTCAGTGATGCCATCCAGCCATCTCATCCTCTGTCATCCCCTTCTCCTCCTGCCTCCAATCCCTCCCAGCGTCAGAGTCTTTTTCCAATGAGTCAACTCTTCACATGAGGTGGCCAAAGTACTGGAGTTTCAGCTTTAGCATCATTCCTTCCAAAGAAATCTCAGGGCTGATCTCCTTCAGAATGGACTGGTTAGATCTCCTTGCAGTCCAATGGACTCTCAAGAGTCTTCTCCAATACCACAGTTTAAAAGCATGAATTCTTCGGCACTCAGCTTTCTTCACAGTCCAACTCACATCCATAGTTAGTTTTAATCTATTTATACAATCTTAACAAAAGTTCTTAAGGTCCTTTAGGACAGAGAATGTCTCTCGCTTCTTGTAATCCCTAACTACCTTGCTTAAAATACATGATTAATATTGGGTTGGCCAAAAAGTTCATTCAGGCTTTTCTATAATAGCTTATGGAAAAACCCGAATGAACTTTTTGGTCAACCCAATAGCTTTTGTTGTTTCAAATGCCAAAGGGAGTGGAAATTCACCCAGTATTACCCAAATTAATATTCCCTGAATAGCGTCAGTGCCTTTCCTCAGGGTGCATATCCCGCATACACATGCACATCCCGGGAATAGCTCTGCAAGTCACCGATGTGGTCATTTCTGGCTTTCCTTCTCTTTGAACATTAGTGGCTACACTTCCTTTTTCTTTTTCAAGATTCAGGAAGCCATACCCTCAGCTTCTTGGAGAAAGAAGTTGTTCATCTAGTGCAGCTCAATTATTTCTTCTTGGAAGGCCAGGTCCTCAGAAAGTAAGCACTTGACTTTCTCAAAAGCAGTGAACATTTCATCTCCTTCCTTGAGACAAGCACCAAGTCACATATCATTGCTGCTTGATGCCCCAGCCTATTCACTTTTAACTGCTGCTTCCTCTCTTGGCTTCAAGCGAGAGCTCCAGGTTGTGCAGGGATCCCATCTGCACTTTCTTACTCCTGACATTTCTCTGAACTTCAAGTACTCAGGGAAGACGCTATTTCTCTGTGTTTACCAACTGCATTGATGTGGACAGAAGGGCACATCCCACACACCATTTACAGCAACGATTTCTTAGGATCAGTCATTTTTAAGCCATACACCTCCTGAGGCTCTTAAATATGTCATGGCAGGAACTGCTGCTCCCTTTCTCCCTCTTCTCCAACATGCATGTGTCAGACATGCCTTAGGCCTTCTGGGCATCTGCTCTTCACCAGTGGGTCCGTCTCTGCCCCCCACCTGTTGGTAAAGTTCTATGAGGAGTGAGTTATGGAAAAACGCAGCAGCCCACTGGGAAACGTCATCCACAGTGTTTTAGTTCCCAGCTTGGCAAAAATAGGCAGTTAGCTGAAGGTTTGCCCAGTGCAGGTTCTGTTCATAAGCATAATTTTTCAAAGTTAAAAATAAACAACTCCTGCTCCTCTTGTTTCTAAAGTGCTCTGGGGAGCTCACAATGGTGATTTTGTACATTTCATTTCACTAGTCAGTTTTCAGAGAGATAACTGTGGACTGGGCATTTTATATAATTCTTGTAATATTTTAATGTAAGGGATGGACAGGGCCATTGACTTACTGGGGGGTGACAAACAGATTACAAGATCCTAAGAACAGAGCATGTGGTTAGAACAATGGCAATGCTGTTTACTGGCAGAACACAGAGGAGGGTCACTGAATGTGGCCCTAATGGAAGGCAGAAAATGAAAACTGGAAAGTTCTTTGGAAAGCAGACATGTAAACTGAGAGTTAAAGATTGAAGAGTTAGTATGTTTTAGAAGAGATTGGTAGAAAGGAGGGGAAAAAAAGAATCCTTAATGCTGTTGTCCTCTACCTCATGTGTATAATTAGCACACCCTGGGAAATCTATAGCTACTGCTTCTTAAGAATTCATTACACCTGGTGAATGCCATGGGCCTCTGGCCCCATGTAATTTCTGTGCTTTTGCTTAATTAAGACACTATGATAGACTGGGCAGACATTTCCTGGCAATTAATAATCAGTGGAGGAGCTTAAGTCTTGAAGCAAAGCTGTGAAAATAAGCACTTATATAGAAAAGCTGTCAAATTATTATCTTTTCATGTCTTGATCAGCCCGAAGTTGAAAAGGCACATTGTGTGGTCGGCAAGCTTCATGCACAGCTTAGTTCTTTTCCTAATCATTAAAAGCTAAGTACACAGGAAGAGAGAAGCACACACTCTTCTGCATTAGATGTTTGGAATCCAAGTTAACTTGGAGAACTTTCCTAAAAGTAACTGCTGATTGATACCGCTTTCCGTTACTTAGAGCAATTTGTGCTACAACCATCATAAAGTCATTTATCAGGTTGGCCAACAAGTTCATTCGGATTTTTCCATCAGATGTTATAAAAACCTGAATGACTATTTGGCCAACCCAATATAAATGTTTCTATTTAATCAAGATAGGTTTAGCAGAGCTCTGCCTAGAGATGGTAGAGTGGACAAAATGAGTCTGGTGATTGGCTTATAAAATGTTTTGGGTTTATCAGTTCAAAGTATAAAACTTAAATTATGCACAGAAATGACATACGAGACAGCAAAAGAGACACTGATGTATAGAACAGTCTTTTGGACTCCGTGGGAGAGGGAGAGGGTGGGATGATGTGGGAGAATGGCATTGAAACATGTATAATATCATATATGAAACGAGTTGCCAGTCCAGGTTCGATGCACGATACTTGATGCTTAGGGCTGGTGCACTGGGACGACCCAGAGGGATGGTATGGGGAGGGAGGAGGGAGAAGGGTTCAGAATAGGGAACACATGTATACCTGTGGTGGATTCATTTTGATATATGGCAAAACCAATAAAATATTGTAAATTTAAAAAATAAAATTAAAAAAAAAAAGAAATGACGTATAGTATGGGTTATTTCCCCATAATGAATTCATAGGAAATTGGGCAATGCAGCAGACATTTATTAAGCTCCTACCATACTATAGTATAGCTCCTACTGTACTATACTATACATGGCAGAGCTTTCTAGGTGGCACTAGTGGTAAAGAACCCACCTGCCAATGCAGGAGACATGAGAGATGCTGGTTTGATCCCTGGGTCAAGAAGATCCTGAGGAGCAGGGCATGGAAATCCACTCCTGTATTCTTGCCTGGAGAATCCTATGGACAGAGGAGCCTAGAGGGCTACGGTCCATAGGGTCGCAAAGAGTCAGACATGACTGAAGCGACTTAGCACGCATTCATGCATGCAAATACTTGGCATCATGTGTGAATAAAATGCTGCATGGTCCATAATGGGGTACGTCAGGATATACTACAGCAAGTTCACTGAAAATGATGTTTTCCATCTGTTTTAAAGCAGCTTCTTTCTTGCTCTAATCTTTGTAAAACTAAAGGCAAAATCTGCATCTGTGTGAAGGAGATAGGGCAGAGAGCTCTCAGTAAGGATTGAGCCACTTAATAAATTTAATAAATTTGCAGCCTCTTGTTTCACCTTGTCACAACCTCACTCTCCTGCAGTATCTGTGGCCTCTATTGCACTTCATGCTTCTCTCATTTTCCTTACACTATTATCCAGTTCAGCTTTGTCTGTCAGCTCTTACGCAACCTACACAAGTGGAATTCTCCTTGGACTCTTCTGGCTCAAACATAAATCAAAAAAGAGCAACTTTGGCAATGTTTCTGTTGCCAATAGAACAAAAGAAATATTGCCAATATTTCTTTGGCAATACATTTTGGTACACTCATATCTCAGCAAACTGAGTCAAAGAGGCCAGCTTGTTTTTACTGACAGCCTAAAGACAGAATCACTTCAGAGTGATTAAAAAGGCTTATTTTGAAAGCATAGTTAAAGGGGATTGTGTGGTGGGGGGAGAAAGACCTCATGGTCATGGAATTTTACTGTATTCAGGAAACCAAAAATTGAAATGTTTAGACTATTGTACAACACTATTGTAGAGTGTTGGGGGAAAAATGGGCCTTCATTAATGTACCCTTTCAATTCAGTCAGTCGCTCAGTCGTGTCCAACTCTCTGCAACCCCATGAATCGCAGCATGCCAGGCCTCCCTGTCCATCACCACCTCCCGGAGTTCACTCAAACACCAATGTACCCTTTAGAGAAGAGCAAAAAACACTGAGTATAATTCAATCAGGAGAATTAACTAGAACGGGGAGTCTGTTCTTTTGAATTTCTCATCATGGAATGAATGGCACACCTAGCCCTCTCTGCCTCAGATGGACCAGTGAGGCTGGGACACCAGGATTATCACATTATCTTAGTGACACTAGGCCATCCCCTGCATACTTGACCCATCCAGTAGCTTATACTGAGAGTGGTGCCCTGAAAGGACCCCAGTGGCATTGGAGAATGGCTTGGGGCTTTGATACTGAGGTGTATCAAAGGTGTCAAAGGTGTCTAAGCCAGGGCTTTGTAGGGTTCTTAAGCTTTTCATGGAATTTCTTGGAAAAATAGTAGAGGGGATGACAGAAGTTATCTCTGGTTTTTCACTGCCCCTTTCCATGGTCTTATTCTAGCTCTCTCCCACCCCTTTCCACCAGGACAGAAAATGTGGAGCACACACATGGGCTTGCTTCGCTTTTCTTGTGTACACAGAGATACTGTACACAAATCTGGTAACTCTGCATATGCAGTGTGAGGGTTTCATGACTTGGATGAAAGCAGATGAAGCACAACAGGTCCTTATGTGTAGTACAGGGAACTGTATTCAATATCTTGTGATAAACTATATTGGAAAAGAATATTAAAAATGTATATATATACACACATATATATGTATACACACACACATACATATGTGTGTGAAAATCACTTTGCTGTACAGCAGAAATGAACAGAACATTATAAATTAACTATACTTCAATTTAATAAAAGAAAAAAAGGAGCTGGATGTTCTTTACCAGAATTGTACATACATACTCAAGCTGACATCTATTATTCTCTAGATCTGAAACATAAAATCTATGTGGTCTTACATATCCTTTCCCCCATATGAACACATTGCTAATGCATATCCTGACTCACAAAACTCTGTAGACAAAAGCAGGTGGAAAATTTTGGGAAAAGAACTTGAAAGCAATGTGAGCTAGAGCTCTGGAAGAGCTAATAAAAAAATACTCTTTTTATTATTTTTTTAACCACATCTGAACTCTTTAGAGTCCCTTGGACTGCAAGGAGATCCAACCAGTCCATTCTGAAGGAGATCAGCCCTGGGATTTCTTTGGAAGGAATGATGCTAAAGCTGAAACTCCAGTACTTTGGCCACCTCATGCGAAGAGTTGACTCATTGGAAACGACTCTGATGCTGGGAGGGATTGGGGGCAGGAGGAGAAGGGGATGACAGAGGATGAGATGGCTGGATGGCATCATCGACTCGATGGACATGAGTTTGAGTGAACTCCCAGAGTTGGTGATGGACAGGGAGGCCTGGCGTGCTGTGATTCATGGGGTTGCAAAGAGTCGGACACGACTGAGCGACTGAACTGAACTGAAGAGTACCTAAGGGCTGTACTAGAGATTTCTTTTATCCTGGGCACATTCTAGACAACATTTCTCAACCTCCCCTGCAGTTAGGTGACATATGACTGCATCTGGCTTGTAGGATATGAGCAAAAGTGATGACTGTCCTCCTGTCCTCAGTCCTTTTTTGTCTGTTATTACTATTGGTATTGACACTCAGGGAGACCATGGAAGCTGCACAGTGAAGATATTGGATTCTCTTTTACTCTGGATCTCTGAAAGACTGTGTACATCATTGTTATGGACTGAGTTGTGGCCTTTTCCCATGAAAAAAATTATCTTTTGAAGGTTTAACCCTCAATGTGACTTTACTTGGATGTAGGGCCTTTAAGGGAGTAATTAAGGTCAAATGAAGTCTTATGGTAGGGCTCTAATTCAGTAGGACTGATCCTAATAAGAAGAGGACATTGCAGCTGGTCTGTATGTCTGCTTTATGCTAGTATTGTACTGTTTTGATCATTATAGTTTTATAATATAATATAGAAACAGAAAGTCAACAAAGTAAGTATATAATGATAAAGGGGTCAATTCATCAAGAGGATATAAAATAGAAAATATATATGCATCCAACATTGAATCACCTAAATATACAAAGAAAATATTAACAGAACTGTAGGGAGTCATAGATAGCTGTAAAATAATAGTAAAGGGTTTTAACACCACACTTTCAACAATAGATAACTCATCCTGACAAAAAGAATAAGGAAATGTTGGTATTTGATTACAATATATACCAAATAGGCCTAACAGACATACAGAGGTTCCATTCAACAGAAGCAAAATACATATTCTTCTCAAGTGCACATGGAACCTTCTCCAGGATAGATAGATCATTTGATAGTCACAAAACAAGTCTTATCAAACACAAGACTGAAATCATATCAAGTATTCTTTACCACCAAATGGCATAAAGTAGAAAGCAATAACAGGAGGAAAATTAGAAAATTAAAAAAGAAGTCAAAGTTAAACAACATACTCCTGAACAGCCATCTTATTTAAAGGCCTAATGTTAACTTGGCTTAGTCTGAACAGACTTCCAGCACAGGGCTGAATTGGGACATATATAACTGAAGAACCAAAAATTGGAGCTAGGGTATTTAAAAGTTTACATGTGTTTGTAACAATCATCAGCAGTTGTCTATATAAGTTGGACCCATCACCTCAACATTTATAAATAAAAAATATGCTGTAAGTATAACTAAAGAACTTTGTAATTAAAATGGTACCATTCTTAACTGGTGTTTTTTTTTTTAAGATTTTTAAAGAGAGAAGAGTTAAACTTTTAGAAAGTTAATTAGTTATTATTTACTTACTTTTAGCTGTGCTGGGTCTTCATTGCTGTGTGTGTGCATCCTCTAGTTATGGCAAGTGGGGGCGACTCTTCCTTGGGGTGATGGGCTTCTCATTGTGGTGACTTCTGTTGTTGCAAAGCATGGGCTCTAGGTGCATGGGCTTCGGTAGTTGCAGTGCTCAGGCTTCAGTAGTTGTGGCTCATGGGGTTAGTTGCTCCACAGCATGTGGGATCTTCCTGGATCAGGGATTGAACCCTTGTTCCCTGCATTAGCAGGTGGGTTCTTAATTACTGGACCTCCGGGGAAGCCCCATTAAGTGGTATTTTGAGGGTAATGGAGGAAGGATCAGGGTAGAATATATAAATTTTAAAATAAATCTATTTCTCATCCCCAGAAAATAAAAGCTCAGTCTGATTAATGTACAGAGAAAATAAGCCATCTTCTAAGTATACCAGTGATTTTTAAAGGAGCTGAACTATGGGGGAAGTGAGAGGATTTGTTTATAAGAAACTCCATGCAAATTCACAAAGCATTTCTGTTTTTCAGAAGTGAATATTTGTTTAAAAAGCTTGAGAAACAAGAGCTCAAGGTATTCTGTTAAGCTGTCATTGATGCTAAAGGCATTAATGTATGCCTTTGTAGCCTTGGGTAAGTCCCATAACCCACCTGAGCCTCAGTGTGCTCATCTGTTAAATGAAGCTATATTGAAATAGTTATATGTAAGACATGTGTATGTGGGTTTATGAGCAATGTGAACATGTATTTACAAATGTTAAGGTTTCTCAGTTGTGGTATAAATATGATAAAACTAAGAAACTGATATTTTATTTTCATGATAACTAACACATCTCATCAGGTCATGCAGGCCTTAGGGCAATTTGTCTCCAGTTTCCAAAGCCTAGATCTTATATCTCAAAAATAACAGTACTTAACTAGAAACACTTTTTGTATTTACCTTGTAATTAAAAAGAAAAGAATCAGCTCTTAAGATTAACTGTAGTTGACAGCCATGTCCCATGAAAGACCACATTTTCTAAACATTAAATTTATCTCCTGGAGGAGTAAGATGCAACACGCATATCTAGACCTCCCAAACTAAAGCCTCCACCACCACTGTGGGAATTAGATCATCAAATCATCCCCAAGAAGGGCAGTCATCCTAAAGTCATTACAGTTCAACAAGAGCAAAGTGAAGACTTAATCAGAAAATTGAATTCCTGAGACATAATAAAGCAGGTTAATTTAGAAACAAGAAATGACACCGTGAGGGATATGTAGCATCATCACTCTTGAGAGGCATGTGAGAAAAATCCAGAATGATATTTTCTGGGTGATACATATCTGGAAGTGTACATTTACTTCAGATTTTTTTTCCCTGCCTAAGAGACTGATACTGCCTAGAACATAACTCAATTCAAAGCAGCAACATACTCTGGAGTTTCATCTCATACTTCTGAAGGATTGAAAAGTCTGAATGAACACTGAAAGATCTTGGTGGCAGTAGGGGCGGATGATGGAGAGTTTCTGGGATAAGAGGTGTTTTGTTTTGTCTTTGTTTTTAGTCTCTAAGTTGTGCCTGACTGTGTTTGTGACCCCATGGACTCTAGCCTGCGAGGCACCTCTGTCCATGGGATTCTCCAGGCAAGTATATTGCAGTGGTTGTCATTTCCTCCTCCAAGGGATCTTCCCAACCCAGGGATCAAATCCATGTCTCCTGCATTGGCAGGTGGATTCTTTACCACTGAGCCATGGGGGAAGCCCCAGAAGGTATTTATATAGAGATAAACCTAGTCTCTGCCTTCTCTCCTGTGTCTCTGTGTCCTTCCCTCATTTTTTAAAGAAAACCTGTCTTAGATTTAGGATTAATCTGGGGTGATTTCATCTCAAGATTCTTTGTTACTTCCTAATTGCATCTACAAAGACTATTTTTAAATAAGGTCACATTCTGATGTTCAGGATACACATACATTTTGGGAAGACACTATCTATCCCACTACACCTTTTTCTTTTTTTAACTAATTTATATTTGATTAATGATGCCCAAGTTTTATTTAGTGACAAGAGCATCTATGGTCAATTGTTGAATTTCTGATTAGAAAAGGAAATATGGTCCTCAGCAGCCAACAGAAAATACGCTGTCTAGGTTGGTCATAATTTTCCTTCCAAGGAGTAAGTGTATTTTAATTTCATGGCTGCAATCACCATCTGCAGTGATTTTGGAGCCCCCCAAAATAAAGTCTGACACTGTTTCCACTGTTTCCCCATCTTTTTGCCATGCAGTGATGGGACCAGATGCCATGATGTTCATTTTCTGAATGTTGAGCTTTAAGCCAACTTTTCCACTCTCCTCTTTCACTTTCTTCAAGAGGCTCTTTAGTTCTTCTTTGCTCCCTGCCATAAGGGTGGTGTCATCTGCATATCTGAGGTTATTGATATTTCTCCCAGCAATCTTGATTCCAGCTTGTGCTTCTTCCAGCCCAGTGTTTCTCATGATGTACTCTGCATATAAGTTAAATAAGCAGGGTGACAGTATACAGTCTTGACATACTCCTTTTCCTATTTGGAACCAGTCTGTTGTTCCATGTTCAGTTCTAACTGTTGCTTCCTGACCTGCATACAAGTTTCTCAAGAGGCAGATCAGGTGGTCTGGTATTCCCATCTCTTTCAGAATTTTCCTTTTTGTTACCTTTGTTATAAAGCTCTGTCTTCCTTGGCCTTTCCAAGTCAGTGCTTAGCCTGCTTGCAAGTGCTGGATTGTGTTAGATTCTTCCTACAAACCACACTGCTCATTTCTCCTCCATATCAGGTCTTCTGTGATTCTTCACAGAAAAGGACAGTGCAGAACTGAGAACTGCTCTCTCTCTCAGCAGCACTTGGCTAGTCCAGTTTTCCCTCTTGCTTTGCTCAGATTTGTCATTGCTTTTCTTCCAAGAGCAAACATCTTTTAATTTTATGGCTGCAGTCACCATCTGCAGTGATTTTGGAGCCCCCCAAAATAAAGTCTCTCCAAAGTTATGACCAACTTAGACAGGATATTAAAAAGCAGAGACATTACTTTGCCAGCAAAGGTCTGTCTAGTCAAAGCTATGGTTTTTCCAGGAGTCATGTAGGGATGTGAGAGTTGGACTATAAAGAAAGTTGAGAGCCAAAGAATTGATGGCTTTTGAACTTTGGTGTAGGAGAAGACTCTTGGAGAGTCCCTTAGACTGCAAGGAGATCAAACCAGTCAATCCTCAAGGAAATCAGCCCTGAATATTCATTGGAAGGACTGATGCTGAAGCTGAAATTTCAATTCTTTGGCCACCTGATGTAAAGAACTGACTCCTTGGAAAAGACCCTGATGCTGGGAAAGATTGAAGGCAGAAGGAGATGGGGACAACAGAGGATGAGATGGTTAGATGGCATCATTGACTTAATAGACTTGAGTTTGAGCAAGCTCCAGGAGCTAGAGATGGACCGGGAAGCCTGGCGTGCTGCAGTCCATGGGATCACAAAGAGTCAGACATGACTGAATGAATTGAACTGAACTTGCTCAGATGGATCCCAGGATGTCAAATCTCAGAAGCATCAGAGCATTTGTCTTTCCTGCCTTACTGTTCCTTACTCCTACTATGATTTTCCATTTAATTTCTTGTTGTTGTATGTGTGCTCAGTCATATCTGACTCTTTGAGACCTCATGAACTGTGACCCACCAAGCTCCTCTGTCTGTGTAATTTTCCAGGCAAGAATACTGGAGTGGGTTGCTATTTCCTTCTCCAGGGGATCTTTCTGAAGCAAGGATCAAAACCCTTGCTTCTTGCATCACCTGAATTGGTAGGCAGATTCTTTGCCACACCACCTGGGAAGTCCTTTAATTTCTTAGGTTTTTTAATTTCATAATGCATTTTTGTACATCATGTGGGTAAAGAGATACCATGGAATTGAAGTGAGAAGGGAATGAGCTTTAGCATCCTGCATCAGGTGAGCTTGTCTACCTTAACACGTTTGTCTTTGTGCTTTCCAAAAATTATATGTCTGTGAGCCCTGGACAACAAACCAGGGCTTGTGCACTTATATTGCTGAATTATTCTTGATGAATCTGGTGCTGGAGGAAGTTTTATGGTAGAATTAAAAGTAATCATATCACTTAAAAACAGCTGTTTACAGTAGTAATCATGTCACTTAAAAACAGCTGTTATAGTTGAGGATCCCTGAGAGTGCCTCTCACAATTCCTGTTCCTGTGGCTGACATTCCTGAAAAGACTAAAGTTCACTGAGACCAAGTTTCTACTGGGCCCTTATTTTCCTCCACTCAACACTACATATTTACCCAAAAATAGGACCAAGAATTTTACTCTTTGATGCATTAATTAGTAATTTAAGAAATGTACAAGGAGAAGGAGGGGAAATTACAACTGCAAAACTTAACTCATTTTTAAAAGTATTTACTTATTTTCCTGGTTGTGCCAGATCTTAGTTGTGACATGTAGGATCTTTAATTGTGGCATGTGAGTGTTTAGTTTCAGCACGTGGGATCTAGTTTCCTGACCAGGGATAGAAACAGGCCCCCTGCATTGGGAGTGCAGAGTCTTAGCCACTGGATCACTACAGAAGTCCCACAAAACTTACTCTTTGTACAGACTTATAAAGGTCCCATTGCTTCACAGACTATGAGAAATTGAGCAAATATAACAGCCAAACTGGATTCATCAACCAACATAAGTGACAGGTGGGGTGCAAGCCCCCATCTTACTCCCTTTGTCCTTTGACATAAGAGCCATTTTGACTTTAGGAGCCAAAAGCACTGTCTGCCTGGCCCACTGTATCACAGCACTGTTTATAATAGCCAGGACATGGAAGCAACCTAGATGTCCATCAGCAGATGAATGGATAGGAAAGCTGTGGTACATATACACAATGGAGTATTACTACACCATTAAAAAGAATACATTTGAATCAGTTCTAATGAGGTGGATGAAACTGGAGCCTATTATACAGAGTGAAGAAAGCCAGAAAGAAAAACACCAATTCAGTATACTAACGCATATATATGGAATTTAGAAACAGGGTAACGATAACCCTGTATGTGAGACAGCAAAAGAGACACAGATGTATAGAACAGTCTTTTGGACTCTGTGGGAGAGGGAGAGGGTGGGATGATTTGGGAGAATGGCATTGATTCATGTTGATGTATGGCTAAACCAATACAATATTGTAAAGCTAAAAAATAAATAAATAAAATAAAAAGGAAAAAAAAGAAGAGAAATGGCAATGTGGTACATACCCTAGGGTTTGTGTGTCTACCAAAAAGAGAGAAATTGTTACTTTAGAATCCAGACTTTGTTTTGTTTTTTTTTTTAATTTTATTTTATTTTTAAACTTTACATAATTGTATTAGTTTTGCCAAATATCAAAATGAATCCATCACAGAATCCAGACTTTGAAGATAGACAAAATGGAATTTCAATTTTTAATCTCTGCCCCTCCTATCTATGTGATCTTCAGCAAGTTTATGAAAATATTGGAGTTTCGGTTTCTTCAGCTGTGAAGTAGGAATAATAATTTCACCAGCAAGTACCAGATCCCTGCTGGGGACAGTTGGCATGCTAGAAAGAGTAACTGATTACCTTTCAACAGTAAGAAAACAAAGCCTGATTAAAATATAGGTCAAAGACCTTAACAGACATCTCACCAAAGAAAACATGTATTTAGTTGCTCAGTCGTGTCTGACTCTTTGTGACCCCATGGACTGTATCCCACCAGGCTCCTCTGTCCTTGGGATTTTTCAGGCAAGAATACTGGAGTGTGTTGAAAAAGAGTTTCTTCTCCAAAAAGAAGATATACAGATAGCATATAAGCATATGAAATGATATTCTACTCATATGTTATCAGGGAGATGCAAATTGATACAATAAGAAGGTATAACTATTAATAACTTATTAGACACTAGAATACTGGCAACACCAAATGCTGATGAGAATGCAGAGTGACAGAACTCTCATCCATTGCTGGTGGAAATGAAAAATGGTACAGCCACTTTGGAAGACATTTTGGCAGTTTCTTAAAAAACTAGACACATGCTTACCATATGATCCGTGAAAATCACATTTCCTGGTATTAACTCAATGGAGCTGAAGATGTATGTCTGCATAAAACCCTACAATGGATGTTTATAGAAACTTATTCGTAGTTACCCAAAGTTGGAAGCAACCAAGATGCCCTTCAGTAGGTGAATGGATAAATAGACTGTGGTATATCACAAAAAAGGAGTACTCTTCAGTGCTAAAAAGAAATAAACTATCAAGCTATGAAAAGACATGGAATAAACTTAAATGCCTATTCTTTAGTTAAATAAGCTAATATGAATAGAATACATATCGTATGATTCTATTATATGACATTCTAGAAAAGGCAGACTATTTAGATAGTAAAAAGATCAGCTATTTCCAGGGGCGGGAGATGGAGAGAAGGATGAATAGAGAAAGCACTGAGAATTCCCATAGCGCCACCTGGGAAGGCCCTTTAGAGTAGTGAAAATACTCTGTATTATAATATAATGGCAGATACATGTTCCAGCAGAGATGGCACAAAAATTGAAACCCGAGGGGAAATGTGACCACTACCAAGCTACCGCCTTTGTTGTTATTCAGTCGCTCAGTCATGTCCGACTTTCCATGACCCCAGGGACTGCAGAACTCCAGGCTTCCCTGTTCGTCACCATCTCCTGGAGCAAATGAATGACCAACACAAGTGGTTGGGCACATAGGTTCTCTTCCTGTTTCCTTTCAGAGTGCGTTCTAAGTTTTTAATAAAGCATGCACACCTTGTTTTTGTTCTCCAAGTCCAGAGGATGGTGATCAGGTTATTTTCAGCTTAGAGACTTTGGTAAGTTACTGTTTAAGACAAGGATCTTTAGTCTAATATTTAAGCTCCTTGAAAATATTGCCTTAATTTGGGAATTCCTGGCAGTCCAGTGATTAGGACTCAATGCTTCCACTGCCAAGGGCATGGGTTCAATTCCTGGTGGGGGGACTAAGATCCTGCAAGCCACGCAGCATGCCTCCCCCTCAAATGGCCATAAATTATGAGCATGAAGTAAACTAATAGGAAAATGTAAAGGTAAGTGATAATCCAGTCAGAGAAAGAGAAAGGTGACTTTCTCTTCTTTATCACTGTGTGCTTTCCCATCCAAGCTAATGATAATCCATCTGCCAGGCTCACCACCCTCTTCCCCATCTCTCTTCCATCTCTCTCTTTTTAAGAAAAAAAAATTATGTGGACTATTTTAAAAGTCTTTATTGAATTTGTTACAATATTGCTTCTGTTTCATGTTTTGGTTTCTTAGCTGTGAGGCATCTGGGATCTTAGCTCCCTGACCAGGGATTGAACCCACACCCCTTATGTTGGAAGGCAAAGTCTTAACCACTGGACCACGAGGAAAGTGCCCCCCGCCCCATCTTTCTTTAATGAAAACTTACCTTTACATTGTAAGTTAAGTGCTGCTCCTTGAAGGAACTTACACTGGTTTTCCCAAACTTCATTTTATCTTTCCATTTTAAAACCATTATATCACTTCCATAGTACTTAACAAAATGAATCTTGTGTTTTTGATACTGAAATTTTTATCTTCTCCTTTGATAATGGACGTTTTCCTAAGGGCAAAGAGTATTTTTCCTCAAGTATGTACCCTTCAGAGAGGGATTGAATGGCTCTTGTACCTACTAGGTACTTGATAAATGTATGTGGTAGTAGGTGGACGTGCAGAACAGTTGTCGGATGGATCATATCCATCCGAATGGGCATTGGAACAGTATCAGAAACCTGGATTCCATTATTTTTTAGGTCACCTGACGGTGATCTGCAGAATAACTGTGCTCAACTTTCTCATCTGCACAATGAGATCAGATAAGATGAATTCAGAGATCACTCCTGGTTCTTCCATAATTCCCTCATTCAATAAGAAGGTAGATGATTAAATTTGTAAGTAGCAATTTCATAATTCTGTTCCAGAATTTTTACTTGAGGAAAACTAACTTTCCATGATCTTGCTCTTTCTAGATTCTTTCTCAGGAGTTTCCATGGGGCTATAATTTACCTACACTTTAAGTAAAAATACTACATAATCCTAACTCTCCTTTCTTTTCTCTTATGCCTCGACCCTGGTGATAGCCCATTTTGCAGCACAAAGAACCTAATTTTATAACTGCTTTGTAAAGCACTGCAAAAAATAAAGGAATAAAATTATAAAATGTTACATTCTATAAAGGAGTATTTCTCCTAATGCATCCACAAAGAACCAAGTTTATAGCTGCTGGTATGTCAATTATGATGGTAAAATATGTATCTATATAATACATGTGATATGATAGATGCAATTGGAGTGGCTTTGGCGTATTTATTGCAGTTTATTTTTTATGGAATCGATAGCAAACGAAACGTCTGCTGTAAGCAGTCATATGAAAATGGATAAATACAAAAGCAAGCATAAGAGTATTCAGCAGAGAATTCTGAGCCTGAACAATCAACTTTCAGGCAAATCTTATGTGATTCATAATTTTAGCCCTTTATTATGCAAAGCTGCTGATTCAATTTTACAATGCAAAGAAATGTTTGGCATGATTATCAAGTTATATTTACCATTCTGTGGATCTACTGAAAGATGCACTATCTTCAAAGAGTCTGTTCAAAGTACCTCTGAACACACTTTTAGATCCTCAGTCATAAGCAGAAGTTGGCAGGGTAAAATGTATTGGTCTTAACTAGCATCAGCATGTGAGACTTTAAAAAAAATGGTAAATGATGATTCAGTTGCAGAGCCAAATGATTGCCAAATCAAACAAATTCAGAGAAAAAGTTGCTGATCCTTGTTGAATTGCCACATGTTACCACTTCCTGTTACACATGTCCTGGTGGAAAAAACTCTCTTGTAGAAGTTTTCTCACCCATTAGAATAATGTGTTTTTAATTTCAAATCCCTACCTGCTGAAAACTCAGGATTTCAGAAGACCCATTGCAAAACCTGGACTTGAGAGATTGGAAAGCTGGAGAAACTGCTGCTGCTGCTGCTGCTGCTGCTGCTGCTGCTAAGTCGCTTCAGTCGTGTCCAACTCTGTGCGACCCCATAGACAGCAGCCCACCAGGCTCCCCCGTCCCTGGGATTCTCCAGGCAAGAACACTGGAGTGGGTTGCCATTTCCTTCTCCAATACATGAAAGTGAAAAGTGAGAGTGAAGTCGCTTAGTCATGTCCAACTCTTCGCGACCCCATGGACTGCAGCCTACCAGGCTCCTCCATCCATGGGATTTTCCAGGCAAGAGTACTGGAGTGGGTTGCCATTGCCTTCTCCAACTACGTTCTCTTCCTTCTCCAGACTCTCCATGTCTCTGTTCATTCAAAGAGTTGTCAATACTTGCTAATTTGAACTCCCCTTCTCCTTCTTCTCTCTCTGATCAATGTCCTCTGTTCATGCTTTTGTTCCCAGCTCTGAATGTTTTTAGTCAGCATCATCAATGACCTCCATGTTAGGGATGCCAGTGTTCTAGCCTCAATCCTCATCTAACTTGATATAGCAACATGAAACATGATTGATTATTCCCTACTCCTCGAAGCATTTTCTTCACTTGTCTATAGGACTCTGCACTCCTAGTTTTCCTTCTCTCACTGACTCCTCTACTTCTAGGTCCTTTGGTGGATCCTCTTCTCTCTTAGAACAAGTGAAAATATTTCCTGGATCACTCCTTGAACCTCTTATCCATCTGTCTATACTCATTGCTTTCATGCATTTATCTAACCCTATAATACCTTCCTGATGTATAACTTTAGTCTAGACCTCTCTCCTGAGATACAGAATCAGTGATTGCACTGACCATTTGCTACCTCCAGTTGGATTTTCAAGAGCCATCTCACAGTCAACATGTCTAGAACCAGAATTCTTCTATTTACTGCACTCTCACAAAACCTGCTTCTTTACAGCGTACCCCAACTCAGTTCTTGGTGACACCATTCTACTGGGGCCAGGACTGGAGCCAGGGTGAAGCAAGTGAGTTGCTTAGATATGAAATTGAAGATTTTCAGAGCATTGTGCAACTGCCAACAGTGCTTTTGCATGACCCTGAAAATGAGTGCCTCCTTAAAATCTATGTCTTCAGCACCTCACTCCCCTCACCCTAGTCCCACCCCACTTTCACCTACTGAAGCCCAAACCCTTGGCATCATCCTGTATACCTCTGTTTCTCTGACATCCTCGTCCCAACTGTGAGGAAATCCTGTTGGTTTTACCATCAGAAAGAGACAGCAATGCCCTAAGTCTGCACTTCAGGGGAAAGGCTTAAGGAACAGGCAGTGTTGGTCTCCCAGAATGAATTTTAGACATCTTGCAGTTGCTGGCCCCAAGAGTGTGCAATGGAAAAGTGTGTTCAGGTTGCTGTGGCCTCGGGCCTTGGCAGATGGAGGATTGGACCCCCAGGTTTCTGCACTAGAATTCTGTGTGCCACCTGCAGGTCCTATGGGTCCTGAAAGGTACAGATTTACCACCCACATGTGTGCAGTTCCTTCCCCTGTTCTGGCATTGGGCAGTCTCTTCCCTGCACAGTCTTTGGGTCACAGCCCCAGCCCTCCTTGCAGCTGGCTGAGCCTCTGAGACAAGTAGGGCATGGGTGAGGTATCCACCAGTATTGGGGTTTGCATGCTAGGTGGTATGAGCCAGACTCCTTACCCACAAGTCTGAAATTAAGAGCTCTAGAACCAGGGCAACCCAGATCAACCCCAGGCCTCCCCTGCAAGTCCTGAGATCCCTAGAAATTGAACTTTCTCTGAGAAGAGTGGTCTCAGCTGCAGTTCCTCAGGGCTGATTCCACCATTCTCTGAACCACTCCCCGTCCCCATGTTCAGTACATCCCATCCCATCCTCTCCCTACCCCTCCATCAGGACCTGCACTGACTTCCCCATATACCCAGAGTCACACAGGGTATGCTATGCACTCCAACTGCACCATTTGATTTCCTTGGAAACTCCACACTTCACCCAGTTGGATCAGGCCCTGGTCACAGGCCATGAGCACCTCACCTGCTCCCTAGAAAACTATTTCTGACACGCTTTCTTCCAGGCATTTGCTTCTCCTCCCTTTGAAATTAGGCATGGCTGTGCAACTAATTCTAGACAATGGATTACTGCTAGATATGATGTGTGCCATTTCTGGCCACACAATTGTCAGCTGAGATGATCTAGAACCTTCTTCCCCTACTGCCACACTTGGAAATGTTCCAGATGGTAGAACCTCCATTAGCCTTAGCCCTTCAATAAGGATAATACAGAGCAAAGCCCCTACAGACATGCAATTTCCCTGCAGTGTGATCTACAAACAAATCTTCAGGCTTTAAAGCCACTGAGATTTGAGGATTTGTTACCATAGCATAATCTGTCCAGATTAATATAACTAGGTTACCTCTAGTATGAAGGCAGTATGATTAAATAACAAATTACATAAAATTGAATGAGTAATAAAAATGATATCTAAACTTATTGTGAAATACCCAAAGTTTGAGAAACACTTTCAGTTCCTTAGAAGGAAATGCATACACACTCATGCACACACACTCATGCACACAGACTGATAGGTCTCAGAAACTTCATTCTAGAGGTAGGATACAGTCTGGTGATTTTGCTTAGCAATTCTAATGATGTCTATAGCTACACATCTACCTGTATGAGCCTCACCATGTTCCTTCTTGGCAACATGATTGGCACCTATCTATTTACCATGTATTGACCTTTGGGAATAAGCCAGAATGAAGAACAGTGTGTATAAAATGGGAATATGCAAGCATTTGGTCTAATTTATGAAGAAATCCTTACAAATGTCAAAAATGATGGATTAAAAAATTTTACGTATTTAAATATTATACTTCTAAAGAGAGGAAATCAAGATTCTGAGATTATTTTTACAAAGACAGGAAACCAATAGAAGCTAGATGCATTGTTCCTTTTTGTAAAACTTATTTTATTGAAGTATAGTTGGTTTACAATATTATGTTAAAATCTGCTATATAGCAAACTGATTCAGTTATATATATATATATATATACACATAAATATGTACTTTTATATATTTTTTCTTTTTTATATTCTTTTCCATTATTGTTTATTAGAGAACATTGATATAGTTGCCTGGGATACACAGCAGGACCTTGTTGTTTATCTGTTCTATACATGGATACGTATATCCATTCTATATAGTTTGCATCTGCTAATCCCAATCTCCCAATCCATCCCTCCCCTACACCTCTGCCCCTTGGCAACCACAAGTCTCTTCTCTATGACTGTGAGTCTGTTTCTGTTTTGTAGGTAAGTTCATTTGTGTCTTATTTTAGATTCTACATGTAAATGATACCATATGGTATTCATCTTTCTCTGTCCGACTTCACTTAATATAACAGTCTCTAGGTCCATCCATGTTGCTATGCATGGCATTACTTCATTCTTTTTTTTCCAAGGTTGTCTTAAAAAATTATTTATTTTTAATCGATTGATGATTGGTTTACAATATCAGTTTGATTTCTGTCATACACCAACATGAATTAACCATAGGTGTACATATATCCCCTTCCTCTTGAGTCTCCCTCCCACCCATTCCCACCCCTCTAGGTTATTACAGAGTCTCAGTTTGAGTTCCCTGAGTTTTATAGCAAATTCCCATTGGCTGTCTATTTACATAGTGTAATACACTATGGGGCATAGTGTATATGCATCCATGCTACTGTCTCCACATATCTCATCCTCTTCCTCTTCTTTTACTTCATTTTTTAAAATTCCATTGTTTCAGGAGCATTTTCCCCCTCAGGTAGCAGTGACATACTCAGGTACAAGAAAAACTTCTGTATTACAACTTGATTACTACTGTCTGTGTTAAGTGGGTTAGAGACTGAGGGCAGAACGACATCACCTGCCCTCCAGTTGCAGCCTGTGTTTGATGAAGTCCTGAGCCTAGGGCCCATCTGTCCATGTCCCCAAATAGCCCTCTCCCATGCTTGAAAGGAGTGACCTTCCAGACACATCAGAAGTACTGTCTCCTCTGTAGGGCTGTCTTGATTCCTCCTAGCTAAATTAGTTGCTCAGTTTTCTTTATCTTGCTAATGATATTAGATACATAATTATAGCACTCATCAGGCTGTCTAATTCTTTATTTACGTGTCTGTCTCCCTGACTAAACCGTGGGCTTTTCAAGGGCAAGAGCTCCATCTTAGTCACTTGTATCTTCTTCAATACCCATACTTGTCATTTTATTGGTATATATTTGATGATTTAGGAAAAAGCTGGGGGTGGAATAAAAGTGGAAGGAAGGAGGAATACATAAAGGGAAAAGAAAGGAAGCAAATTAGTAAGGCTGAAATAAAGGAACAAAGGGATGGAGTTTCAGCCTGTGTGCCTTTTACGCATGTCTTAATGGACTGGAACAGACTCAGGCACCAGAGCAACAGGAAGATGACCGTGTGGGTATCTCTGAGTCAGAGCCAGCACATGCTTCACACACAACAGTGCAGCCACACTGCACTGATTCCAGCAAACTGATTCCAGAATATTCTACTTCTTCCTACCATTCCTCCTAGTTTAACAAGGAAGACTATTTAACTGACTTCACAGAGTCATAAAAGCCAAGGATTCATGAATTTTATGGTACATGAAACAGCTTAGTTTGATAGGTTATTTTAGTTTTATATATAAAGAAGCCTAGCAATCTTTGAAATCTTTGTGGACTTAAAGAATGAAACTCTTAAGTTTAAAATAGAAATATTATTAAAGGGAAACAGTTGTAGTTTGTGAGTTATTTAATTGAAGATTCCAAATTAATACTTGAGAATATTGAGAAGTGAAAAGAAAGTGAAGTTGCTCAGTCCTGTCCAACTCTTTGTGACTCCATAGACTGTAGCCCACCAGGCTCCTCCATCCATGGGCTTTTCCAGGCAAGAGTACTGTATGAATATTAATTATAATTTAGGCTTTTAGTCTAATAATACCATTTCCAAAAATTTATCCCACAGAAATACTAAGATGTGCATGAAGTTATGGCAAAAAATTATGCATGGCAAAATTATTTGTAGTCATGCAAAATTTGAAACAATGCAAATGTTTTTAATAGAGGATTAAATAACTATATTTAATGGAGAGTAAGTAGTAGGTTAAAATGGATTATCTTGAATAACTAAAAAATAGAGATTCTAAGATTCATATTCATTGAATAAAGTTTTAGGACCACATGTATACTATCATTCCAACTTTGCAAAGAAACAAAAAAGAACAAAAACCAAAGCTTTATGCACACGTGCACGTGCGCACACACACGCACACCAAGACACCGTTCACTTTTGTGAACTAATGGGGGAACTGTTAATATTTACACATGAGGCACCAGCATGATACAGGAGTATCTAGAGGAGGCAGGGTTTATAACAACCCTAATTTCAGGGATTGATATTCTTGATTATACATCTTTGGGAAAGTGAAAGTCCCTCAGTTGTGTCCGACTCTTTGTAACCCTTTGTACTCTTTGTAACTGTACAGTCCATGGAATTCTCCAGGCCGGGATACTGGAGTGGGTAGCTTTCTCCTTCTCCAGGGGATCTTCCCAACCCAGGGACTGAACCCAGGTCTCCCACATTGCAGGCAGATCCTTTACCAGCTGAGCCACATTTGTTTACATTTGTAAACATACACTACTACTACTACTAAAATTTTCATACCTAAAAAGTATGTGTGAGAAGAATGTTGAATTAATCTTAAACTTGGATTTCAAGTCCAGTACCTCCAGTTTGCTCAGAAAGACCTCCCTTTGTTCTAATCCTGTAGTTTCATCTGTTTTCTTCAGAATGCTCCATGGTATTCTAAGTTCTTGTGTCACCAGGACATTCTTTTCTCCTATTCTTTTATTGCCTGAACACATTGTTAATTCTTCCTGACCATTGCAAAGCTCCCAGCCCGTTGATTTTATCTTTTGTCATTCAAGTATCCAGAGCAGCAGACTTATGGTAGCACATAGTCTTTATTTTTGTCCTTTGAATTTTTCTGAAAATAAAGTATCTATTTAATGGGTGATGGATGAACCACTGCCTTTTGCCAGTTCCTGTAGTTAGTGAGGCCAAAGGCCCTTTGCTGAATTCTCACATCAGCTTGTTTGATCAGTCCTATATTTGGTATAAGTTTCAAGCCACACTTGCATTGTGCAGGTGGTACTATTGGTCACATGATAACTTAAATTGTGGTGATAGGGATCGATACAAACTACTCCTCTAGCAAAACACAATAACTCAAGGCATATATCCATTATGAATGCTGCATCAGAGGTATTATCTTCACATTCAAAGTCTAGCATATAATTATTAAGAACAGACATTTAAAGAACATGAACAATTTGATGATAGAATTATTCACATTTATTATGTGAATATTATATTATTATTAGAAATCTTTTTTGAAATCTGGAGAACAACTGAGTGGATAAAAACATGTCAGACAGTGGGTGACAAAGAATATGAGAAAATTACAACTCTTTTTCCCCACTAAATTTAACAATGTTTTGCACCAGTTTCTTCACTTGCTGACTGAGTACTTGGTTCTGCAAGGATATTGACTCAAGAAGATATTTTTTTCCGCCATTATTTTAATCTGTGATGTAGCTGGTCTGGGATTGGCACACTGTTCTTGTCAGGGTGACCCCAGAAATGCTCATTAGAACACCAGCACACATTCTCTCTTTCAACAAATATCAACTGAACATGAAAACAGAGTTCTCTTGTGTAATGAGAGTATAATTCAGAATAAGACAATGATTATGAAGTTTTCATTTCAGTCTAAAAAATAAAAGCATTATGTGTAAAAATTGCCACCTTGATGATCACATGAGATAATGTCATTGTGAAATCTGATCCAAAATCATCAGCTTCTGGAGCATGTTTAAAAGCTAACAAACAGGAAGATGGCAGAATGAGAAACACCAGGAATCTATCTCTCTACCTAGACAGCAGTTGTACTGGCAGAATCTGTCTAACAATTTTGGAACTCTGGAGTCTGTCGAAGACAACTTCTAGGGGAGTACCTAGATGGTAAATTGCAGTTAATTACAATTATCAGCACATAGGACAGTAGTACCTACCCATCCCCACCACAATCACGTGGCTGACAACAGTGCACAGTACCTTGAACACAGCTAGTTGGAGACTAGGCAGACAAAGGTGATCCTGTCTTCCAAATATTGAGGATCTGTGCTCTGATCACTGCTAGCTGTTTCTGACCACAGAAGTGCATACACAGAGGCAAGCAGCATTTGCTTACCCACCTACTCCTTTGTTACAAGTCCCTCCCTCTCTGTTGAAGTGACTTCCAGGGCATTTAAAGGGCTAATGCTGTTTTAGTCTGTCCTTCATTTTCTTTTCCTTGCTTTTGGGAGACAGACATTAAAGACAATGACATTCAAAAACAACCCTATATGCTGGGAAGTTGGAGAAGACTCTTGAGAGTCCCTTGGACTGCAAGGAGATCCAGTCAATCCTAAAGGAAATCAGTCCTGAATATTCATTGGAAGGACTGATGTTGAAGCTGAAACTCCAATACTTTGGCCACCTGATGTGAAGAACTGACTCATTTGAAAAGATTCTGATGCTGGGAAAGGTTAAAGGCGGGAGGAGAAGGGGATGACAGAGGATGAGATGGTTGGATGGCATCACCGACTCAATGGACATGAGTTTGAGTAAATTCTGGGTGTTGGTGATGGACAGGAAGGCCTGGCGTGCTGCAGTCCATGGGGTTGCAAAGAGTTAGACATGACGGAGCAACTGAACTGAACTGATATCCTGGGAAAACTAGGAAGTGCCATATATGCCTAGGAAAAGGCTCAGAAAAGACCTTAAGTTCATACCTGACCCTCAGCACAAAGACAGACCAAACAATCAGACAATCAAAAAAAACACAAAGAAACAACATAAAACGACAAAGTCTGGAAGGGGGAGAACCTGATTTCCGCAGTTACTGTGTTGTTAGATTCAAATTGTCAGTTTTCAACAACAACAAAAAAATTGCATGGTATACAAAGAAGTAGGAAAGTATGGTCCTTTCAATGAAAAAATAAACAGAAACTGTCCCTGAGAAAGATCTAACGACATATATACTAGACAAATACTTTAAAATAACTTCTCTAAAACAGTCTAAGAACTAAAGGACAATATGGAGAAAGAAAAAAAACAAAGAAACAAAAAACAAACAAGCAAAGTGTACGAGTAAAATGGAAATATCAAGAAATAGATAGAAAATCTAAAACAAGCCAAAAAGAAATTCCGAAGTGAAAAGCACAATGACTGAACTGAAAATGTGACTAGAGGAATTCAAAGGCAGATTTGAGCATACAAAAGAAAGACTCAATGAGTTTGAAGCTAGGACAATGAAAATTAATTAGTCTGAGAAACATAAAGAAAGAAGATTGAAGAAAAGTAAACAGAGCCTAATGTATGCATCATGGGAGCTCCAGAAGAAAAGAGAGAGAAAAAAGGAAAACAGAATACGTGAAGAAATAATGCCTAAAAACTTCCCAAGTTTGATGAAAAACCTGAATATAAACATCCAAGATGATCAGTGAAATCCAAACAAAATGAACTCAAAGAGACTCATATGGAGACATATTATAATCAAACCTTTGAAAGACCAAGATAAAGAGAAAATCTTGAAAATAGGAAGAGAGAAGCAAATCATCACATGTATGGGATTCTCAATAAGATTATCAGCAGATTTCTCATCAGAAACTTCGGAGACCAGAAGGCAGTGGGCCAATATAAAAGGAAACAAAAACCTGTTAAGCAAGATTTCCAGCAAAACTGTCCTTCAAAAGTGAGGAAGAAATTAAGAAACTCACAGATAATCAAAAGTTGAAGGAGTTCCTTAACTTGACTGGCCCTGCAAGAAATGCTCAAGACTCCTGCAAAGTGAAATAATGAAAGGACATTTGACAAAAACTCAAAGTTGCAAGGGAGAAGGCAATGGCACCCCACTCCAGTACTCTTGCCTGGAAAATCCCATGGATGGAGGAGCCTGGTGGGCTGCAGTCCATGGGGTCGTGAAGAGTCTGACATGACTGAGTGACTTCACTTTCACCTTTCACTTTCATGCATTGGAGAAGGAAATGGCAACCCACTCCAGTGTTCTTGCCTGGAGAATCCCAGGGACGGGGGAGCATGATGGGCTGCCATCTATGGGGTTGCACAGAGTCGGACACAACTGAAGTGACTTAGCAGCAGCAGCAAAGTTGCAAGAAATAAAAATTTCAGCAATGGTAACTACATGAGTGATTATAAAAGCTTTGTCATATAATGCTTTATATTACACATATAATAATAATGTAAAAACTTTATAGTAAAAAGTTTTATTATTGTAACATTGGTTTGTAACTGGACTGTTTGTTTTCTACATGATTTAAGGGATCTGTACAGTAAAAAAAATAATTAGTCTGGAAACTATAAAACATTGCTGAACAAAATTAAAGAAGACATAAATAAATGGAAATACATCTTATGTTTATCAAGTAGTAGACTTATTACTGTTAAAATGCCAGTACTGTCCAAAGCAATCTACAGATTCAATGTAAACATCTTCAAAATCCTAATGACTTTTTTCTGCAGAATTAGAAAATATGACCCTAAAATTAACATGGAAATTAATTAAAGATTAATTAAAATTAATTTAAAAAATTAGTGGACCTTAGTCAAAACGATTTTGAACAAAACAAACTGGAACTCACACTTCCTGATTTCAATAATTAGTACATAATTACTGCTACTGCTAAGTCACTTCAGTCATGTCCGACTCTGTGCGACCCCATGGACGGCAGCTGCAAATCAAAACTGCAATGATATATTACCTCACCCCTATTAGCATGGCTACTATCAAGTTAGACACAACTTGGCGATTGAACGACAGCAACTATAAAAAAAACTAGATAACAACAAGCATTGGTAAGGATGTAGAAGAGGAACCCTTGTATACTATGAGTGGAAATCTAAAATGGTAGAGCCCTTGTGGAAAACAGTATGGCAGTTTCTCAAATAACTAAAAATAGAATTACCATATGATCCAGCTATTCTATTTCTGGATGCATACCCTCCAGATTAAAAGCAGGGTCTCTGGGACATATTTGTACACCCGTGTTCATAGTAGCCTGATTCACAGTAGCTAAATGTGGAAGCAAAATAAGTATTAATTGATGCGTGAATGAATAAACAAAATATTTATATGTATAGTGGAATATTATTCAGCCTTAAAAAGGAAGGAAATTCTTCAATTGCTATGCAGTGGATGAACATACAGGACATTATACTAAGGGAAATAATCCATTCACAGAAAGACAGATACTGTATGATTCTACTTAGAGTAGTCAAAATCATGGAGACAGAAAGTAGAATGCCGGTTGCCAGGGGATAGAGTTTGGGAGAATGTGGAGTTATTGTTTAATGAATATAGAGTTTGAATTTTATGAGATAAAAAGTATGGAGATAATATGGTGGTGATGGTTATACAGCATGATGAAAATGTTTAATACTACTGAACTATGCACTTAAGAAGGGTTAAGATGGTAAATTTTATGTTGTATATATTTATCACAATAAAATTATTAAAAAAAAATAATGGACATTATGTTTCAAATAGGACAAATAGATTAATAAGGACACATGTTTCTGGCAACTTCAGATATTCAAATGATAATTATTTAATATGTATCTCAGTTTGCTTCATTATTTTTGAAACACATTTATGATTTTCATTTTTATGAAAATGTCTCCAAAATGATTTAATAATTTATTCTTTGATCAAAGGGATTTGGATATAATGAATGTGACTTTATATAATGATACTATATTTTATACTATATTATATACTAATCAGAGAAGGCAATGGCACCCCACTCCAGTACTCTTGCCTGGAAAATCCCATGGACGGAGGAGCCTGGTAGGCTGCAGTCCATGGGGTCGCGAAGAGTCGGACACGACTGAGCGACTTCACTTTCACTTTTCACTTGCATGCATTGGAGAAGGAAATGGCAACCCACTCCAGTGTTCTTGCCTGGAGAATCTCAGGGACGGGGGAGCCTGGTGGGCTGCCGTCTCTGGGGTCACACAGAGTCGGACATGACTGAAGTGACTTAGCATATAGCATAGCATAGCATATACTATAATATAATGAATGTCCTGTCTTTGTGATTAAGGATCTTCACTCTATATTATCAATTTTGTGGGTATGTTTTTAAAATGTGATGCTAATTGTGTTCTTAAGGTGTAATGCCTGCTTTCCCTGAACTTAATGACTAACTGCTTTATAGTTGTTTACTACCAATATTGTCTCCTCCAATTTCATTTTGTATTTCAATATATGAAGTTTTAAATGTTTTTGTTGACAACTGAAAGATCAAAAGTTACCAAGGTACATATGAAGAGTAAATACATATGTTTTTGCCAGAACATTGATGAATAAATTTGCTGTATAGCAGTAGCTCTTACCTGTGAGCATACTACAGAATCACCTGGAGGGCTTGATAAAATGCAGGTTCCAGGACCCCAGCCCCAATTTTCTGGGGCCCAGAGTGGGGCCTGAGAACCTGCATTTCTAATAATAATTTTCCAGCTAGTTCTGCTGCTGGAATATTGAGATATTATATTGAGAACTATTGCTGCAGAGTTAAGTGGGATGGGGACAGTTTGAAATACCAGGAAGAATTTGTATTTTAAGGAAACAGTATAAATGTCTAGAAGTCTGAAAGTAGAAAAAGGGGAATGAAACTTACAACATGAAGGGGGAAAATAGAAGTAAAATTCAGGTGTTTGTATAAAATGGTATATTGGTTACATGTTGGTTCACAAAGGGATTTTAGGAAGATACATTAAATACTCCTATCATTATAAACTGGTATTGCACCAGAAAGCTTTGATCTCCAAAAACATCTTATGTTACTTCTGTAATAGTCTGGCCTGGATGGAACATTGGTTTGACCCCGTGCAGCATTCCTAATGTTTGTATATTCTAATCCATTGGATGCTACTAAAGTGCTTTGCCAACAGATTTTATTCTCAGATAGTGCACAGCACTGAGAAGAAAATCACTTTGCAAATCCAATGATTTCATGGGCCACTAGGCTCCCTGCATTCTCTATTACCCAGTTTATCTTTTGTTCATTTAATGCATCACCAACAACATTGAATTAGCTTGTTGGGCAATTAGGTAAGATATTAAACTAAAGATGTACATATAAATATGTCAAGTAATTATTTTAAGAATACATATGTAAGGAGTAGCTGGAGTAGACACTTTGTAAAGACATTTCCTCCTGCTTTCTCTCGTAGAGAAAGCTCCAACTCTATAAATACACCTTTTTCTAAAGTGTGCACAGTGAAATAAGTTTCTATAATATAATTAATGTTTAAAAATCCTTTCCAAGGAAATTAGGTTTTGTAAACATCCTGGAAAATGTCAGGAAATTAAATTGGTGTTTGTTAGAACAAACATCCCAAATCAAATCCAGTACTGCAAATGTTGGTTCAGGGATGGTTTCTAGTCTCTTATCTTACCTGAGCTGTGGCCATGTAAAGCCCTTCTGCAGTTTTACTACTGCCTCGACTTTCCACAGAAATGCAGGAGACTCCAGTTTGATCCCTGGGTCGGGAAGATCCACTGGAGAAAGAAACGGCTACACACTCAAGTATTCTAGGCTGGAGAATTCCATGGACAGAGGAACCTGGCAGGCTACAGTCCATGGGATCGCAAAGAGTTGGACAAGACTGAGAGATTTTCACTTCACTTCACTTGACTTTCCACACTAACCCTGAAACGTTGCTGGGAGATGTACATGGCGACATGTCTGGAAGCTGTGGTTCGATCCTGCTTTCTTTGCCTCTACTCTAATGTCATATCTTAGTCTTGCTAAATAGATCTGTCTCACACTGCCTTATTTCCCTGTTCTCTAAACATTTAAGTTTGGTGACTAAGCTTCAGCTTTATCCCTCTTCCCAAGGTCCTCTTTTGTCATCTGCCATCACCCATCTCTGGAAGGGGAAATGCAGTCCTAGATCCTAGACCTTTGGCTTGGACCCTACTCTGTAATGACAGATACCCCTCATTCCAATTTGCTTATACTTCCTGTAATTCATAAGCCACTCATCTGTGTGGATAGGCCAACATTTCATTTGTAAACCTTTGTTGATATTTACTTACCTGGAATATTGCCTGCTATCATGCTATTGTATTGGACATGCTGCTTTGGTCTCCATTTACCTCTGTTATGGGATCCATTCACCCAGATCCAATGTAGTGCTTGAGTCTTTTTCCAAATCCTGGCCCTTCTTCACCTGAGATATAGGACAATGAGTAAGTAGATTTACCTGGTTTGTTCCTTCTGAAAACATTGATTGCTTATTGGATGTCTGGAATTATATTGGCCACTGGGAGATGGACATGAGCAAGACATAGTTTCCTTTTTGAAGAGCTCATTCTGGATGACAGAATAAATAGGCGAACAACTGAAATATGTTTGAAGAATTCTAAGTATCTTGCTTACCAAGATATAGGTCAGATAGTTGTTCCTCCATAAACATTCATTCTATTAATATTGCTCAAAATCCGATAGGAGAAGGAAATGGCAACCTACTCCAGTATTCTTGCTTAGAGAATACTGTGGACAGAGGAGCCTGGTGGGCTGCTGTCCACAGGGTCTCATAGAGTCAGGCACGATTGAAGCAACTTAGCATGAATGCATGCGTTGGAGAAGGAAATGGCAACCCACTCCATTATTCTTGCCTGGAGAATCACAGGGAAGGAGGAGCCTAGTGGGCTGCTGTCTGTGGGGTCGCACAGAGTTGGACACGACTGAAGCGACTTAGCAGCAGCAGCAAAATCCTATGCTATGCCAGGTTTTTGTTAACACACTGGGCCTGGATCCAGGGGTCCCTTCTGAGAACTGTGAGTCACACCTAGACATTCACCCTTGCTTCAAAAGCCCAGACCTTCCCCCTCCCAGAGATGAGTATTATGCATCTCCTGGCCCTAAGAAGTCAATAGGAGCCTTTTATAATAGATAACCTCTGAACCTGACTTCTGCTCCCTCAATCCACAGGTGATCTACTTGAACCCTATTGACTATAGAATGGGGAATTGCAAATTCAGTCACTTTGCTACCAAATCTATGTTTCCCCACAAACATCTGAATCTATCGTCAGCTTATTTCATTTCACCATTCTGGATTAGCTGGAGCTGGATATCTTGAAGGGATGAAAGTTTTCTGATCTGATTGCAGTGCTTATTGGAACAGGCAGTAAGAGACCCTGATGATAAACCTACCATAACTTTCAAAAGTCAGCATTAACCCCTAAGCACTAGTGGGCTGAGGTTGGGTTTCCAGTGGAAATGCCTGCCAGATGTCCCTATACTGTACCTCCTAATTTATTGAGGAGACAAGTGAGAAATCCCTGGAATTCCCTGAGTGAAGAGTGCCTGTCCAAGAATTTATGAGGTATTCTGTAATCTGAGTTGCAAAGACAGGCCATGGCCTTTGGCTGATGGATTGGTATTTGAGCTTGAGATGGATATATCAGGGATTTTAGGACATCCTAGGGAGAGATGAGATTGCCCCAGTGCCTCTCACTCAAACTCTAGAACTAATATCCACTTTCCCGTGCACTTTGGCTCCTCTTCCCAGTTCTAAAGCAGCCCTAGTCCACTGGAGGATAATTCTGAAACAAGCCTGGAAATAAGCTCCCTGCCTATCTATGTTCCTGAAGTTTCATGAGGATTCTGAAGAAAAGAGACAGGTTTTTGGCTTAGAGAAGGTAGGACGGTGGGGATAAGGAGAGGGCTCAGAGGTGGTGGGATCAGTGTCAAGTACTCTGGAGAATTGTAGCAAATAGGACTAAAGCAGTGGCCCCAGACATAAAGGACAACCCAGAGTATGTTTGTACTTCAGCTGTGGAAATACAAGATCAGTAATTCAACCCGTTTTGCATCTGTTTGCTCATCTGTAAAACATATACCCTCTACCTTACAACATTCTTCATATAATCTTATAAGGAAAAGGGTCCTTGGACTTCCTTAGTCATCCAGTGGTTAAGACTCTATGCTTTCCCTTGCCAATGCAGGGGGCATGAGTTTGATCCCTGGCCAGGGAACTAAGATTCCCACACGCTGTGGGGCATGGCCAGAAAGTAAAACAAAAAAGGTCCTACTGTATAGCACAGGGGGCTATATTCAATATCCTATGGTAAACCATGATGGAAAAGAATATGAAAATACACACATATGTAACTGATTCACTTGCTATATGGTAGAAATTAATACATTATAAATCAACTATCATCAATAAAATGTTTAAAAAAGAAAAAGCATGTTAAAGTGCTAGAAATATTTGAAGGGGTTATATAAATAAAATCGATTATATTATAGGCCATACTTCTGTCATTTTTCTCTTTCTCATTTGCATATTTCCTAATAAGTTTTTATGAATTTTCAATTAATTATTTTCCTTCCCCCTTGTTTATGAGCATACATGTCTTATTTAAGTTTTAAAATATCATTTCAGAGTTAATAAGGGTCTTCAAAAATTTAACCACATCCTTTATTTGATTACAATATTTTGTCTAGAAAAGTTGTCCTTAAAAAAAAATAAGGATTTGTTTTTAAAATTCTGATATAATCAAGGCTGAGTCTAAACAAATGCTCACAAGCCAAGAGAACAAGTAGGTCATGCAATGTGGGTGACTTTCCCAGTGTACCATAATTGTCCCTTAAAGCTGTTATGAATTATTCCAGAAACCCATATTTAGAGACTTAAAAAAAATGCAGATTATTGGCCTGAGAAACAATTTTGTCTCTAAAGGAACATTTGCAGACTGTCGTGCAAATCTCTATTTGAGCTACTTTCACATTATGATCTTAGTGAATTCTTGACCAGATGGACTTGAACAGCTGCCACCCATGCCCGGTAAGTCCCTTTGCTTGAGAAAACAAAATAGCTCATTTGTTTGCAATTCCTTTCTGAAAGTACACAAGGGCAATTTTCTACATTGTGAATTACTTCTATCAGAGCAACATTCTCCCTGAAAGACCATAGCTCATTATGCTATTTAGAAACAAACAAAAAATATGCACAAACAGTTTTTTGCAGGAGTCTTATAATTTGCACCCAGAAGGGACAAGTTCCTTTTCAGATTGAGTTTTTCAAAAACCATTCCTCCATTGCCATTATTTTCAACCTGACATGGAAGGTTTTAACTGAGAGAACCCCCTCTGAAATAATAATCCCTTACATTTGTGTAACAGTTTATACTTTTCAAAGTGCTTTTAGACACTTTATCTCATTTGACCCTCGAAACCACATGGAGAGGCAGGGAAAGTGGGTGTGTTTACTTGTTACTTCGTAGATAAAGAAATCTATTCACTCCACAAATATTATCTGAGATTCTACCAACTCCACTGTATTCTAGTAAGTATTATAGAGGATAAACTCACACAGAGGAACCTATTTTGTACCTAAGATATAGAAACCTAAAGCTGAATAATAAAGAAATGTATAATAGGTTCCAAAAGATGACAAAAAGCAATATATGGTTAAAATATTAGAAGTAAGTATGGTGTCCTGGAGGAGTATTTACTGTGTTCTGGAGGATTAAGGGAGACGTTTTAAAGCAGGTGGCACATAATAGTAGGAATATATATGCCTGGAAGGAGGCTTAGAATTTGTGGAATCTGCAAGAATGTTTACTCTTTGGCATTGCAATCATATACAATCATATACTCATATAACCTTAAAAATGCAAAGATTTTAGCATCTAGTTTATTCTGATAGACCATGCCGGAACTGTTCCTATGGCACCCTGGGCAAAAGTGTTGGAACGGCTATAGTTTTTAAAAAATTCTAGCTCATGTGGAGTTGTAATCTCTATCATTCCACCCCTTGCTGACTGAAGCAACATAACACAGATCTATCTTCACTTCCTGTAGAAAGCCTTTAATATATCTGTAGACCACTATCAGATTTGTCTTTTCTTCTCTCCATTAAATCTTTTAAATTCTTTGAGTACCACAATCATTAGTATACTGCTGGACCCCTGTCTTATTTGTCCAAATTATCTATAACTTTTGCCATCTAAAACTGATATATTATTCAAGGGGTAGAATGAATTGTACATATGTCGAGTTTAATAAGATTCTTACTCCCTGGGCCCTAAACACCAGAGGGTTAAGTGTTTAGACATTATGGTTATCTTTCCAATAGCTTTTAAACATGCAAGTTAATATTATTCGTTATGAACATTTCTCACACATAAGGGTAACTATCATGTGAAAGATTCTTAATTATTATGCCTGGAATGAGTTATGAATGCTTTTCTAAAGAACAAAAGCCACTTTCATTGCATGCTTTGTCTTGTCCTTTTTTTCTTTTTCTTAAGTCATTCATGATCTGTGCATATCCACCCAGACGATGCTTGCTTAAAGGACTTTTTTTAATACCAAAGTTCCAACTTAACAATGATCATTAAAATTTTGTTTCTTATTGTTATTAAACTGAGAAAATAAAAATTAATAGTTCATGTAAATTAATAAGCCAATACTGACCCCTGGTGTGTAGTGAAGAAATTACTTACTGGGTGAACTAGTGGACACTTGGGAAATGTTTTATGTTTTAATGTTTCTTCATCTTTGTCCAACCAAAGAAGTTTCCTGAGTTATAATTACAAATGTGGAAACTGGGGAATCCAAAGCTAACTAACTGAATGGACAGAGTTCCTCTGTATTAGCCCTCTGTGGTCGGTAAGTAAAAAGAACTAGAAACTCTAGAATGGCCCCATTAGATGATGTTTTTGCCTGATATGGTCAGGTTTTAAGCAACTGTAAACACAGAAAATTGAGAAATGCTCTCTTCACTTGACTCTGTATGAACTGGATTTTATTTTTAAGACCTGTTGTGAATTTATCTAGGTGTGACCTCAGATGGTAGATGTCTTCTCTGGGTCTTCATTGCCTGCTATGCCCCCAAATACCTCTCCATTTGTCTCTGACACAAGGTTCCAAAGTCCTCCTTTTCTGATCTTATTTACTTTTCTTCCTTCTGTACTTTTCCAAAAGCTGTACCATGTGCCTGGGATACACGATGCAGGTTCAGGCCTCAATGGCCACCAGCAGCTCTATTGCTGCCTTACCTTCTCCTGTGCTCACAGGATCCTAGAACCACACTTATCGGAGGAGTATCACTGGGCTTGTAGCCAATGAACTAGATTCTAATTTAATCCTGGCACTGCCACTGACTTGCTATGAGGCCTATACAACTCACTTCAGCTCTAAGACTGCTGGATTTCTGTTTCTTAATTTGTAAAAGTGGGTGATTAGACTAGGATCACTAACATCCCCTGTGATACTCTAATTCTACAACTCAAGAAGTCTGGACTCAGGAAGCCAGTTTAGAACCTTGGGTTCTTTACTGCCTACAGTGCTTCCTCATCCCTTTCTCTTCCTCCTCTCAAGTTTGTCTAGATGTTTCTACAGTATACTCTTATGGTCACTAAACCATTGTACTGGTTATACAGTCTTGTAACTTCTTTTTTCCTTCATTGGCCTAACATGTGGCAGACTGTTACTATCTATTGAGTGAATGAAAAAAAGAATAAATTTCTTCATCCTGCAAGTCTGTATCTGCCATGTATCCCTTAGAAGCTTCTGGACCCTGGAAGCTGTGTAGTCATATAACTTTTTGTCCTGATTGTACAAACCAGATAATATGCAGGGGTGTTGCCTTTCAAAAACTCTCACAGGTGATGAATAGCTATAGTCCATGCTGGACAAAAATGAGAGGACATTGCATTGTTATGGGGGAAACTTCAGAGTGCTTTAGAATCACTTAGAGAGCTTTGAAACTCTGGAGACTGATATCATACTCCAGGACAATTATACTAAGTCTCCTACATACAGCTCTTCAAGTTGTGAAATTTCAAAGATGTGAATGTGAGTTCCATCAAGGTCAGGCGTGAGTGAAACTGCAGCTTGTCCTCCATTTCCTATTGCTGACAATCTTGCAGTTCTTCTATCTCCTACCTCGTCTCCCTCTTCCAGCCCAGATGCTTCTTGCCTGTTCACTCAATGCCACCCCCTGTAGGCCAGTTGTTGTACTGCACTACTATACTTTTCAAGATACTGTACTGTAAGATTAAAACTGCTTTCTTCATTTTTTTGAGTTTGTTTTTTATGTATTATTTGTGTGAAAAGTATTATAAACCTATTACTGCGTTGCTGATTGTGTTAGTTGTGTACCAAGGCTAATTTTGTTGGAGTTATGAACAAATTAGACTTGAGTGCACTCTTGGAATGGAACTCATTCGTATGTAGGGGACTTACTATACAGCAGAATCTCTGGCAGTGGGGCCCAGCTGTTGGCATTCCTTCAAAGATGCCTGGGTGAATGTAAGGTGCAGCCAGAGTAGTGAACCATGGGCCACGGTGTATAGGAGAGAGCTGACAAGCATCAGAGCACAGCCTGCTTTGGGGTGATTTGTTATGTAACAAGAAATAGGTTATGCTGTGTTATCAGTGTGAACTCATTCAAAAGACTGCTCACCAACCATGTATACTCTGTTTTTTAAAAGTAAACTCTATTTCACGTTATGTATAATAACTATTATAACTTTGTAAACCTTCACTTCTTCCAGTTTTATTGTTACTTTCCATAAATGACTTATCTTCCACTTTTTAGAAATAATTGGTGCCTCACATGAAAAACTCCTCCATTTTTGCCGCCAAATCTATAAATCTGTTTTCTTCTGTATTCTTCTTTTCCTAGTGCCTTTCAGCCAGTGTTTAACTTTCTAGAGTCATTGTCCATCTCTTTAAAGCGAAGATTCAGAAACACAGGTGTATGTATGTGATTGAAGGAGATAAACAGCTCTGCCAACAAAAGATCCCTCTGAACCAGTATAAAAGAGAGAACATGTCACTAAGTAAGCATTATCAGATTTCCATGAATGTAAGGTAGCATAAAAAGTGACTAAATAGTCTGGACAGAGTTACACATAATTTATTTAACAAAGTTGAAGCAAGAATAACTTATCTCCTCAAGGAAGAAGGGACTACACATGATGATGGTCTCCTTGTAAAAGTTTCCTGAGTTAATTTTGGAGGCATATATTTATAGTTCCAAGTATGAGAAGGTCCCCAAATTTACATTGTAAAAGTTGGATCTTTTATTGGGCCTGAAATCCTGTTAGGATTTCAAGGAGGAGAGTGTGAGGAGATGGCCAGCTCCTCTGCAGAGAAAGTTTCATCATTTTAGCCTTACAGTATGCCTTGGAAAGTGTATGTGTGTAGATATTTCCAGCGAGAGGACTAAAAGCAATGGCATTTCAGTAGAACACCTAGCAGTAGACCTTGGTATCTAAACGCCATTTTTCAATGAAGGGTATCAGTGCTTATTTGAAAAATGGTAATTCCTGGACCAGGTAGGGAAAACGTAAGATGAGCCCAGAACATCTCATGGTCCTAGAAAATGAGGAAGCTCTACAGTATTTAAAAAATACAAGAAAAAGATGGGCACTTGTTGAAAGAACATAGCAGACATCCTGAAGGGGCACCTAAAGGCTAAAGCTCAAGCAATTTGAGCAATACAATAAATAACGATATTATTGGATTTTGTTCCATCAGATCAGATCAGTAGCTCAGTCATGTCCAACTCTTTGTGACCCCATGAATTGCAGCACGCCAGGCCTCCCTGTCCATCACCAACTCCCAGAGTTCACTCAGACTCACGTCCATCGAGTCAGTGATGCCATCCAGCTGTCTCATCCTCTGTCGTCCCCTTCTCCTCCTGCACCCAATCCCTCCCAGCATCAGAGTCTTTTCCAATGAGTCAACTCTTCGCATGAGGTGGCCAAAGTACTGGAGTTTCAGCTTTAGCATCATTCCTTCCAAAGAAATCCCAGGGCTGATCTCCTTCAGAATGGACTGGTTGGATCTCCTTGCAGTCCAAGGGACTCTCAAGAGTCATCTCCAACACCACAGTTCAAAAGCATCAATTCTTTGGCACTCAGCTTTCTTCACAGTCCAACTCTCACATCCTTACCACAGGAAAAACCACAGCCTTGACTAGACGGACCTTTGTTGGCAAAGTAATGTCTCTGCTTTTGAATATGCTATCTAGGTTGGTCATAACTTTCCTTCCAAGGAGTAAGCATCTTTTAATTTCATGGCTGCAGTCACCATCTGCAGTGATTTTGGAGCCCAGGAAAATAAAGTCTGACACTGTTTCCACTGTTTCCCCATCTATTTCCCATGAAGTGATGGGACCAGATGCCATGATTTTCGTTTTCTGAATGTTGAGCTTTAAGCCAACTTTTTCACTCTCCACTTTCACTTTCATCAAGAGGCTTTTGAGTTCCTCTTCACTTTCTGCCATAAGGGTGGTGTCATCTGCATATCTGAGGTTATTGATAGAATAAATATTTGAGTCTCTAATCATACAAATAATTGAATAAATACATAAATGGAGAGAGTAGTAAGATAGCTCTTGCTTAAGAAAAATTCTAAATATATGTAGAGATAAAGAGGAAGATGGAAAAATCCCCATTAGGCAACCTGTACAAAATAATCATTAGTGATAAGATCTACCAATTAATATACAAATTAGTGGGAAAAGTTTGAGGTAAAAGGACTTTTGCACCATATCGAAGTATCTCAGTATATTAATGGGGAAGATAGCCTCTTTAAACATAGAGAAATCTAGCAGATACATCCTTAGCCAAGGAAGTGATGAAGGTAAATGCCATCAGTAAAAAGACAAACCATCACTATCACTTTATACCTACTGTGATGTACTGAGAAAGGAACATCACTTTTGATTATTCTTGCTCAAAATTCATATCCTCAATCCAATCATGAGGAAACATTAGACAAACCAAAATCTGAGGCACAGCCTACAAAACAACTAACTAGTACTCTTCAAGTTGGCAAGATTCTAAAAAAATGAAGAAAAATGGAGGAGGTCATAGATTAGAGGAGACTAAGAAGACATGACAACTAATTGCAAAGTGGGATCCTCTGTGGAATCCTGGAATGTAGAAAGGATGTTATTAGAAAAATAGATGGAATTTTTTTCCATTTTGTTTATTTATTTTTTGTCGAAGGTTAATTACACAATTGTGTAGTTTTCTGTCATACATCAACAAGAATCAGCCATAAGTACACTCATGTCCCCTCCCTCCCCAACTTCTCTCCCACCCACTACCTTTCTAGATTGTCACAGAGCACCTCTTTGAGTTCCCTGAGTCATAGAGCAAATTCCCATTGGCTGTCTATTTTGCATATGGTACTGTAAATCTCCATTTTACTCTCTCCCTCACCCTCTCCCTCATCCCATCCACCCCACCCCCCACCCCACGTCCGTAAGTCTGTTCTCTGTGTCTGGAGAAACACATGAAATTTGACTAAGGTCAATAATATTTTACCAGTGCTGGTTTCCTAGTTTTAATGATTGTCCTATGGTTATATAAGATAAAAAATAAAAAAAAAAAAAACATTCAGGAAAGCTTAGTGTGGGATATACATAAACTTTAGGGTATATGGAATTTCCCACAATTGTTCTATAAGTCTAAATTAGTTCAAAATTAAATTTTAATCCATCCTTCCCTCATAAAAAGCTCCAGAGATAAACAATCCAAAGGAACAGAATTAAGAGACAGAAAGAAATCAACATAAACATAGATATGTGACTTATAACAAAGACGACATTGTAAAGCAGTGGAAAATGAAGGTATGTTTATTAAAAAGTAGCGTTGGGTGAAATAATTGTATGTGGAGAAAAAAAGAAAATTGACTGGTGTCTCATATGCAATAGTTAATTTGAGGTGAATTCTAGATCTAAATATGAAACGGGAAATAGTATTTTAGAATGTAATATGTGAGAATACCCTTGTGATGTTGATATAAGATTTTTAAAACAAAACAAATAAAATAAAAACGACAAAGGAAAGCACTGTTACACAGCAAATGTAAAGTTATAATTTGGACTACATTAAAATTCAGTGCTTCTATTCAAAAATATATTCAATTTGGTGCCTGAAAAGTCAAGTCACATATTGGAAGAAGATATATACAATACATGTAACTATAAAAGTCTCATATCCAGAATATATAAAGAATTCCTGCTGCTGCTGTCGATTCAGTCGTGTCCGACTCTGTGCGACCCCATAGATGGCAGCCCACCAGGCTCCGCTGTCCCTGGGATTCTCCAGGCAAGAACACTGGAGTGGGTTGCCATTTCCTTCTCCAATGCATGAAAGTGAAAAGTGAAAGTGAAGTCGCTCAGTTGTGTCCAATTCTTAGCGACCCCGTGGACTGTAGCCCACCAGGCTCCCCCCATCCATGGGATTTTCCAGGCAAGAGTACTGGAATGGGGTGCCATCACCTTCTCTGATAAAGAATTCCTACAGATCAATAAAAAAAAGTTTGACAGTTGGGCAAGAGACCTTTAATAGGCACTGCACTGAGTGGGATACCAGCTGGTCAATAAACTCAGGGTATGTGCTTGACCTAATGACTAATGAGGAAGTCGTAAAGTAAAACCAAAAGGAACTTTCTGTCTTCCTCTTCCACTTCCCCATTGCCTTCTCTTTCCTTCCCTTTTTTTTTTTTTTTTCTTCCTTTCTTGTATAATTCAGTCCTAAAATCATTAGGTGGGACAGAATAAGGAATGCATGGTGTCTACACATGCAGGATGCCTGTGTGGGTTGAAGCCAGAGCTAAGTAAGGGCTTCAGTGCATGTAGGTGACCCTCTATGCAGTGTCAGTCCAAACAGGGAAGGAGCCCATCCAGATAGAAGTATTTTCTAGCATTTGTTTTTTCTGTTCAAGGGGCCAGTGAGAGAAGAGCCCCAGTCAGGGCAGTGGCACAGAGTGGAGGTTCAGAAGAAAAAGGGGAATAAAAAAGTGTCCCTGTGGAAGAAGTTCAATGTGGGGTTTTAGAGTTCAAGCAGAGTGAGGAGGGCATCTGTATTGCAGGGCTATACCTAACGTTAGCTATTGGAGCCAAGGAAGGGGAGAAAGAAGGGGTCAGTGGAGAAATGGAGGCAAGCCAGTGAGGGATGCTAGAACCCGGCAAGATGAAAAAGGCATTACCAGAGGTGTGGCTTGGTGGGGAGTGTCAGAGTTGGAACAGGCTGGAGCAGGCACCCACATGAGGTTAGCTCAGGAAGGAAGAAAAGAGTATTATAACATGACACGACAACCTCCAGACCACAGCCTGAGTGTGACAGCTGAGGGATGGTGGAGTCACAGTAGAGCGAGAAGGGTGAGTGTAAAGGGGTTTCCCTTCAATGTTTAGTCACCAAGTCGTGTCGGTTCTTCTGTGACCCCATGCACTGTGGTCCACCAGACTCCTCTGTCCATGGGATTTCCCAGGCAGTAGTAGGTTGCCATTTCCTTCTCCAGAGGATCTTCCCAACTCAGGGATAGAACCCACATCTCCTGCATTGGCAGGTGTATTCTTCACCGATGAGCCACCAGGGAAGTCCTTGTATACAGGGGTAGCTTAGTGTAGAATGCCGGGGACTGAGGATTAGGTAATAGCGGGGTATTAGGCAATGGCACCCCACTCCAGTACTCTTGCCTGGAGAATCCCATGGACAGAGGAGCCTGGTGGGCTGCAGTCCATGGGGTCTCGAAGAGTCGGACACAACTGAGTGACTTCACTTTCACTTTTCACTTTCATGCGTTGGAGAAGGAAATGGCAGCCCACTCCGGTGTTCTTGCCTGGAGAATCCCAGGGACAGGGGAGCCTGGTGGGCTGCTGTCTATGGGGTTGCACAGAGTCGGACACGACTGACGCGACTGAGCAGCAGCAGCAGCAGTGACAATACACCAATGCGGATAATTCGTTGTGCATAGGAGAAATCTTTTTTGTAGGAAATATTGTTGTTGTTCAGTTACTAAGTTGTGTCCAACTCTTTGTGACCCTATGGATGGCAGCACACCAGGCTTCCCTACCCTATAGGAAATATACCCCAAAGTAAATGTTGAGGAGTATTGTGCTTCAGGTCAGCAGTGTGTTGTCAAATGGTTGAAGAAAAGTTTTCTTGTATTTTACTTTCCACTTTTGTCTAGGTTTGAAATCATTTCTAAGTTAAAAAATTTTTAAAGAGCTACAACTGGATAATGAAAAAGGGAGAGAGAGATAGCGAGAAAGAGACTGTACTGAGTAATAAGAATGTGGAGAAATTGGAACATTAACACATTGATAGGAGCATAAGCTCGCACAACATTTGGAAACCTAAGCTTTATCTTCTAAAACTCAGTATATGTGTACATTAGGAACCATCACATTCCACAGAACCTACTCATATAAGATGTTCATTTAAATGCAAAGGATGTAATATACAGAGGGCCTGAAAGACATCCTGCAAGCAAGCTTTACAGGGCTGACCTTATTCACTCACACAGATTGCACTCTGTCTCCAGCTTGAACCACCAAGATCTGTCCTAGGAATCCTGCTTTCTGGAGAACTCACAGGAGAAACATTGAGCCAGCCTTTTATAACCCCTTGACTGTGTAATCAAGGTAGGTTGTCAGACCAATTAGACTAATTATAAACCAGCAGTGAAACCAAACCAAAAGCAAATAAACAAAAATACCTCACCCTGAAGGTCACTAGAAGATGCTTATTGACTTTAAATTGCACATTTTAAATCTCACTGCTGTTATCTTGGCCAAGAGTCGAAAATCCAGATATCCAGTTTCCCCAGAGATAAAGACAGAGTTTCTGCTGTTTAGCTGGAAATCCATTCATATTTTCACATAAAAATAGATTGGAATATTTAAAGCATAATATTTATAATAACCAAAAACTGAAAGCAATACAAATAGCCATTGGAAACAAAAACAATAAATTGTTGGCTTGTACATGGAATACTGCAGAACAATGAATAAATATGCACTACTGTTATGTAAAATAGCATAGATGAATATCAAAAATAATCTACTAAGTGAAGATATCTGAAAGAAAAAAATAGATGTATGCATGCATGCTAAGTCACTTCAGTCATGTCCAGCTCTTTGTGACCCCATGGACTGTATAGCCTGCTAGGCTTCTCTATCCATGAAATTCTCAAGGCAAGAATACTGGAATGAGTTGCCAAACCATCTTCAAGGTGTGTGTGTGTGTGTGTATACACATCAAGGTGTGTGTGTGTGTATATATATATATATATATAATATTGTATACATCAGTCAGTTCAGTTCAGTTTAGTCATTCAGTCGTGTCCGACTACTTGCTACCCCATGAAGCATAGAACACCAGGCCTCCCTGTCCATCACCAACTCCAGGAGTTCACTCAGACTCACGTCCATCGAGTCAGTGATGCCATCCAGCCATCTCATCCTCTGTCGTCCCCTTCTCCTCCTGCCCCCAATCCCTCCCAGCATCAGAGTCTTTTCCAATGAGTCAACTCTTCGCATGAGGTGGCCAAAGTACTGGAGTTTCAGCTTTAGCATCATTCCTTCCAAAGAAATCCCAGGGCTGATCTCCTTCAGAATGGACTGGTTGGATCTCCTTGCAGTCCAAGGGACTCTCAAGAGTCTTCTCCAACACCACAGTTCAAAAGCATCAATTCTTTGGCGCTCAGCTTTCTTCACAGTCCAACTCTCACATCCATACCACAGGAAAAACCATAGCCTTGACTAGACGAACCTTTGCTGGCAAAGTAATGTCTCTGCTTTTGAATATGCTATCTAGGTTGGTCATAACTTTCCTTCCAAGGAGTAAGTGTCTTTTAATTTCATGGCTGCAGTCACCATCTGCAGTGATTTTGGAGCCCAGGAAAATAAAATCTGACACTGTTTCCACTGTTTCCCCATCTATTTCCCATGAAGTGATGGGACCAAATGCCATGATCTTCGTTTTCTGAATATTGAGCTTTAAGCCAACTTTTTCACTCTCCACTTTCACTTTCATCAAGAGGCTTTTGAGTTCCTCTTCACTTTCTGCCATAAGGGTGGTGTCATCTGCATATCTGAGGTTATTGATATTTCTCCCGGAAATCTTGATTCCAGCTTGTGCTTCTTCCAGTCCAGCGTTTCTCATGATGTACTCTGTATATAAGTTAAATAAGCAGGGTGACAATATACAGCCTTGACGTACTCCTTTACCTATTTGGCACCAGTCTGTTGTTCCATGTCCAGTTCTAACTGTTGCTTCCTGACCTGCATACAAATTTCTAAAGAGGCAGATCAGGTGGTCTGGTATTCCCATCTCTTTCAGAATTTTCCAGTTTATTGTGATCCACACAGTCAAAGGCTCTGGCATAGTCAATAAAGCAGAAATAGATGTTTTTCTGGAACTCTCTTGCTTTTTCCATGATCCAGAGGATGTTGGCAATTTGATCTCTGGTTCCTCTGCCTTTTCTAAAACCAGCTTGAACATCTGGAAGTTCACGGTTCATGTATTGCTGAAGCCTGGCTTGGAGAATTTTGAGCATTACTTTACTAGCTTGTGAGATGAGTACAATTGTACAGTAGTTTAAGCATTCTTTGGCATTTCCTTTCTTTGGGATTGGAATGAAAACGGACCTTTTCCAGTCCTGTGGCCACTGCTGAGTTTTCCAAATTTGCTGGCATATTGAGTGCAGCACTTTCACAGCATCATCTTCCAGGATTTGAAATAGCTCAACTGGAATTCCATCACCTCCACTAGCTTTGCTCATAGTGATGCTTTCTAAGGCCCACTTGACTTCACATTCCAGGATATCTGGCTCTAGGTGAGTGATCACACCATCATGATTATCTGGGTCATGAAGATCTTTTGTGTACAGTTCTTCTGTGTATTCTTGCCACCTCTTCTTAATATCTTCTGCTTCTGTTAGGTCCATACCATTTCTGTCCTTTATCAAGCCCATCTTTGCATGAAATGTTCCCTTGGTATCTCTAATTTTCTTGAAGAGATCTCTAGTCTTTCCCATTCTGTTGTTTTCCTCTATTTCTTTTCAGTGATTGCTGAGGAAGGCTTTCTTATCCCTTGTTGCTATTCTTTGGAACTCTGCATTCAGATGCTTATATGTTTCCTTTTCTCCTTTGCTTTTCGCTTCTCTTCTTTTCACAGCTATTTGTAAGGCCTCGGTGTGTCTATATATTATATTATATGTATTATATAGACACACTTTGATGTATATAATATAATATATATATTATATAAAATATATATGTATTACATATAATATAATATATAGACACATCTTGATGTATATAATATATATATACACACACATACATACATGGATAGATAGATAATTTCATTTATATAAAGTTCAGTATCCAGGCAAAATTAATCTTTTGTGTAAGAAATCAAAATAATAGTTGCCTTTGGAAAAGAAAAAAGGGCTGATAACAGAGTGAACATGAAGCATGCCATAGGGTAAGAGTTGCAGGTTAAATGTTATTTCTTGACTTGACAGATAGTTAAATGGCTTTACTCACTTTGTAAAAATTAATCAAGCTTAAACTTTATCATTATGTGTACATATATGATATGTTGATAAAAGTAACTTTTAAAATGTTATGTGTATACATACACAGGTATGTGCACATACATGTACTCAAAAGGCATACCTGCCTTTAGGGTCATTTAACTTAGCACTGAGTGGGTAGTGTTTCAGTGTTTCTTTATTATTGTAGGATGTGTTTCTTTATTGTTATACCTATTAAAGTTTTTTCTATTATTTTTTTGAGTGTTTCCTTCTCCTTATTTTTCCTGTTCTATCCCTTGGTGACTCCTTTAGGTGGATATGTGATTTATGGGTTTAATTTCCATGTCATTTAATTTTTTCTTAAGTTTTAAAATCTTTTTATACATTTAAAAACTTATTTTCAGATGATTCACTGAGGTTGATCTTCTATCTTACTAATTCAATACAAAGGTATAGAATATTCATGCATAGAAAATACTAGGCAGCTACTTAAAAAAAAATGAAAGATGTTGGTCTTACAGTGTATAGGTACCATGGTAATAGGAATATAATTTTGCACTTTTAAATGAAATATAGCACAATATATGTAGTATGTTACTTTAGTCAAAAATTTCTGTGTGCATGTGGTCTGTATTTCTTAGTGTATTGTTAGAAATGTATAATATTATTTGGGTGATTTGGTTGCCAGTAATAGAAGTTGGTGATTTGTTTGCAAGTAATAGAAGAGTAAAAGAGAATTTCTTAATAGTGGCAATATGAAATCAAGTCCTCCCATTTTTCTATGTAACAAGACCTCTGAAATGGCAAATACCACATTTTCTGCAACATTTCAACAACGTTATCAAACACCCAGGGTTTTCTCTGTCTTTCTACACTGCTATCTTTAGTATGCTTGCTTTTCATTCCTTCACAAAAGAAAAGGAGGAATTAAATCAACATTTATATTCGTTTGTGCTCCAATAACGCAACTAAAGGAACACACTAATATGTCAAGAAACATATTTTCTATTTCTTGATTTTGAGTTTATGGATTGGTTGAAGCAGTTCTACATCAGACTGTGGGTGAGGTTTAAGTGTGTTTCATAAGTCTTTCTATCTTGGACCTGGGTTAATGTACAGAGACTACTTAGGACATACAATTTTTATAATTCAGTGCAAGGAAATACATGATGCTTCTTAAAAGTTTTGCTTAGAACAGGCGCTATCTCACTTCTAGATGACCATGTGTGTTCAGTCGTGTCCAATTCTTTACAATCCGTGGAGTGCAGCCCTCCAGGCTCCTCTGTCCATGGGGATTCTCCAGGCAAGAACTGAAATGGGTGGTCATGCCCTTCTCCAGGGGATCTTCCTAACTCAGGGATCAAATCTATGTCTCTTAGGTCTCCTGCATTGACTGGTGGATTCTTTACGACTAGCACCACCTGGGACACCCATACCTGGGAAGCCCAAGTACCTGGCCGTTAGCTCAGTTGGTTAGAGCATGGTGCTAGTAATGCCAAGGTCATGAGTTCCATCCCCGTACAGCCCAAACTCTGCAATGTCTATGACCAGTGTAAAGAGGAAACAAATAATTATGAACCGATAAGACAATCTACCACAACAGTCATGGCTTAGACCAATCATGGTTCATCCCCTCAGATTGGGAGAGGAGTCCAAGTTCTGTAAACTTGTTGCAATGTGCACAAAATATGATTATTATAAACTAAGCGAATAAGAGATTGTGGTTATTAACTAGACAATCAACATTACCTGACATAGTTCATATCAACATTATGATGGGTAAGACCTGGATGGAGAAGAGAAGGGGTGAGACAGTGTGAGACAAAAATGAAACAGTTCTGTGTTGACTTCTCTCTATTTAAGCAAATAAAATGGAAGCCTCTTCTAATCAGGAAAATGTACCACATTGGAAAAGTAACTCAGATGTAGATGAAAATATCACCAGTTTATTTATTGATTAAGCATTTTAATTCAACAATTTGGAGAGAGACTTTCTGTCTTCCAGGAGCCATTCTGCCTTATTTCAAAAAGGCTGAAATCTATGTATTTTGAGTATTTATTTCATATTATATCCAACAACTCTGTGACACATTGAAGGAGAAACTCCCAACTGGTCTTACCTTCAAGACAGCCATATTTTTATTATTTTCATTCTGGCACATCCACTGACACAGACTGTTCACTTATGTTACTGTCATGGACAAGTGATGCAGGGAGAGAAACACTGCTGATCTGTGAAATTAGACAATACATTAAATCTGTCTTGGCATTTAAGCCACAGTAAGTACCATGTTTAATTAGGTTTATGAAATGACATCTTGTTCAGGGCAAGGATCAGTATGGAAGAGAAGCTTTAATGGATGCTAAATTAAATGCCTAAGCTAAACTGTTTTATGTACAAGTCTGTAATTTCAGACCTATGTCTCTCAAATGAATCACAAACTGACCTCTTTGAGCATCCTGTAGGACGTAGTTTGTGTGACATTATATGGAATTAATTTTAAAAGCTTAGTCTGACTTCTTTCCAATTATATGCCAAAAAACATAACTGGAAACACTTTTTTTCTGCATTTTCTGACATTTCTTCTGTAATACTGTTAATAGATGGCTTTAAAACTAAAATCACAGTAAGTGCAAGAACCTATCCAACTGTTAATATCTGAATATTAGGATTTATCAACTGTAGCATGTCTAAATATACAAAATCAACCTTTTCTGGTTTTTTGGAACTGCTTAGATGTGGAAGTAAAGACCTCATTTCATGTGGAAGTGCCCTATGAGGCACAATTTTCATAAAGGCCATTTAAATGACTGTTTTAATTTGTAGACTAGACTGTGTGTGCCTGAAACCCCAGACTAATGAGACACTTTTTCAGAGGATTTCCCTTCTAAATAAACAAGGCCATTTGCACTGACCCAGGAATCTTAGTTGTAGCTAAAAGACTAATTAGACCAATATTATAATGGGCACATCTAAAACAGTAAAAGGAATATTCTTTCCATCTTCAAGGTTAGATGCTCCTTCAAATGAAATCTATTTATCTGGATTGTCTTTAATGTTTTCCTTTGCACCTATGAAGAAACTGAAAGACTTTTCCTTTTAAGAAACATTTTGAAAATTCATTATTTTTACAATATATGCATATATAAACTCTTCTATAAATGAATTCCCAAACTAAATTTTTCCCTTGGTAATTTGATTTAAAAGAAAATTAGAACAAATCATTATGAGTAGAATGCTTTCAATTAAGACATAATTAATTAAATGTGCAAATGCAGAATACATTTGGCTGTGCAATTAGATGACTGATTATACTGGAAATCTAATTTCATACTTAAATTGCCCACCACACCTCCATCTTGATCTACTGACCCACCACAATTGACCACAAGGTTGGACCTTACCCCTGGAGGAAGTGACCTCGGTGAACAGCGTTTTTGCAGTGATTCTATAATCATCTCTTCATGTCTGTCTTTAAACAGTGATTAGAAACAGCATGCATGAAGAAGCTTCTTGCCTTTATTCTTATTTAAAATAAAACAAGATGCTTATTGAAAAATAAGTGGTGCATAACTTGGCAAATTGTGAAAGATCCCTTTTTATTCCATTGTACTTAGTAACTTTTCTATTCAGATACTCTTTAAAAGTCAGTTGATAATCAAAATGATGGACATGTATGAAAAGTTACTGAGCTTTGAATTTTTTACTCCCAATTTATTTAGTATGACATTGCAAATTGTCTTTAAGTTATACATACAAGTATGTGAAAGCCACACTTTGCTGTTAGTATTTATGGGTTAGAAAAGTCCTCAAACTAACCAAGACAGTGAATTTTAGTGCCATAAGTAGTGCAGGTGGTGATTTAGTAAGTATTCTAACTGATGTGCATCAATGTTGCTCAGAAATAGAAGAGATTCCCATCTCATATACAAAGTGAAAGTGTTAGTTGCTCAGTCGTGTCTGACTCTTTGGGACCCCATTGATTTTAGCTCACCAGGCTCCTCTGTCCATAGGATTCTTCAGGCAAGAATACTAGAGTGGGTTGCCATTTCCTTCTCCAGGAGATCTTCCTGACCCAGGGATTGAACCTGAGTCTCTTGCATTGTAGGCAGATTATTTACTGTCTGAGCCACCAGAGAAGCCCTGACATACACAAAACTGCATCTAATTCCAAAAATTAAAGTCAGTATTTATCCTCTGAATCAGACATTGCTTTAAGTTTTTGAATAGTTGAAAAATTGGTAAAATGTTTTCAAGGATTCTAAAAAGTTAGTAATTGGGAAAGGAGGAAAACAGTAATGAAAGGATGTTTGTTGAATGTCTATTCTGTCCCCAGCCATGAGCTACATATTCTTTTGCATCATGTCTATATTTGTCAGTTTTTAATGTATCATCAATCAGCTCCAAGCCCTTCAGTTCAGTTCAGTCGTGTCTGACTCTTTGCAACCCCATGAATCACAGCAAGCCCAGGCCTCCCTGTCCATGACCAACTCCTGGAGTTCACTCAGACTCACGTCCATCGAGTCAGTGATGCCATCCAGCCATCTCATCCTCTGTCATCCCCTTCTCCTCCTGCCCCCAATCCCTCCCAGCATCAGAGTCTTTTCCAATGAGTCAACTCTTCACATGAGGTGGGCCTTGGAACTGGAGTTTCAGCTTTAGCATCATTCCTTCCGAAGAAATCCCAGGGCTGATCTCCTTCAGAATGGACTGGTTGGATCTCCTTGCAGTCCAAGGGACTCTCAAGAGTCTTCTCCAACACCACAGTTCAAAAGCATCAATTCTTCAGCACTCAGCTTTTTTCACAGTCCACTTCTCACATCCATACATGACCACTGGGAAAACCATAGCCTTGACTAGACGGACCTTTGTTGGCAAAGTAATGTCTCTGCTTTTCAATATGCTGTCCAGGTTGGTCATAACTTTCCTTCCAAGGAGTAAGCGTCTTTTAATTTCATGGCTGTAGTCACCATCTGCGGTGATTTTGGAGCCCCCAAAAATAAAGTCTGACACTGTTTCCACTGTTTCCCCATCTATTTGCCATGAAGTGATGGGACCAGATGCCATGATCTTCATTTTCTGAATGTTGAGTTTTAAGCCAACTTTTTCACTCTCCTCTTTTACCTTCATCAAGAGGCTTTTTAGTTCCTCTTCACTTTCTGCCATAAGGGTGGTGTCATCTGCATATCTGAGGTTATTGATATTTCTCCCGACAATCTTGATTCCAGCTTGTGCTTCTTCCAGCCCAGCGTTTCTCATGATGTACACTGCATAGAAGTTAAATAAGCAGGGTGACAATATACAGTCTTGACGTACTCCTTTTCCTATTTGGAACCAGTCTGTTCCATGTCCGGTTCTAACTGTTGCTTCCTGACCTGCATATAGGTTTCTCAAGAGGCAGATCAGATGGTCTGGTATTCCCATCTCTTGAAAAAGTTTCCACAGTTTATTGTGATCCACACAGTCAAAAGCTTTGGCATAGTCAATAAGGCAAAAATAGATGTTTTTCTGGAACTCTCTTGCTTTTTCGATGATTCAGTGGATGTTGGGAATTTGATCTCTGGTTCCTCTACCTTTTCTAAAACCAGCTTGAACATCTGGAAGTTCACGGTTCATGTACTGCTGAAGCCTGGCTTGGAGAATTTTGAGCATTACTTTACTACCATGTGAGATGGTACAGTTGTGCAGTAGTCTGAGCATTCTATGGCATTGTCTTTCTTTGCGATTGGAATGAAAACGGACCTTTTCCAGTCCTGTGGCCACTGCTGAGTTTTCCAAATTTGCTGGCATATTGAGTGCAGCACTTTCACAGCATCATCTTCCAGGATTTGAAATAGCTCAACTGGAATTCCATCAGCTCCACTAGCTTTGTTTATAGTGATGCTTTCTAAGGCCCACTTGACTTCACATTCCATGATGTCTAGTTCTAGGTGAGTGATCACACCATCGTGATTATCTGGGTCGTGAAGATCTTTTTTGTACAGTTCTTCTGTGTATTCTTGCCACCTCTTCTTAATATCGTCTGCTTCTGTTAGGTCCATACAATTTCTGTCCTTTATCGAGCCCATCTTTGCATGAAATGTTCCCTTGGTTATCTCTCATTTTCTTGAAGAGATCTCTAGTCTTTCTCATTCTGTTGTTTTCCTCTATTTCTTTGCATTGATCACTGAGGAAGACTTTCTTATCGCTCCTTGCTATTCTTTGGAACTCTTCATTCAGATGTTTATATCTTTCCTTTTCTCCTTTGCTTTTCACTTCTCTTCTTTTCACAGCTATTTTTAAGGCCTCCCCAGACAGTCATTTTGCTTTTTTGCTTTTTTTTTCCATGGGGATGTCCATAGTTCATCAGGCACTCTATCTATCAGATCTAGGCCCTTAAATCTGTTTCTCATTTCCACTGTATAATCATAAGGGATTTGATTTAGGTCATACCTGAATGGTCTAGTGGTTTTCCCTACTTTCTTCAATTTCAGTCTGAATTTGGCAATAAGGAGTTCATGATCTGAGCCACAGTCAGCTCCTGGCCTTGTTTTTGTTGACTGTATAGAGCTTCTCCATCTTTGGCTGCAAAGAATATAATCAATCCTTTATATCTTTTCATGAGATGCTGGGTCTGGAAATCTGCAAACTATCTTTCCCAGAGCCAGCACACAAAGCATCATGGGAATATCTCTTGGATAAAAGAAATCACTTTAGCCTGAATTATGGTCATTGTCATTTCAGCTCATTGAGTTAGATGTTTTCCTCTTCAGATAACTTTCAGAAATACAAACATCCACCAAAGAAAACAGTCTCCTTTCGGGTCACTGAAGCTTCAATATTAGCAGATTTGTCCCATAGTTTTCTCAACAGTAGTGGGTACTTTGTCACTAAGGCAGCATAGGGATCCTGTATAGAACAAAAAAAAAAGCATTGTAAACAAAGGGAAATAGACAGCATCAAAGCTTATTGATCTTGTAATCATTGTCTTATTTTGATCCTAGAGCTATTGAGGTATCTCTCAGTTTCCCTTTGTGTGTGGTTCTTGATCCAATTGTGGTCTGACCTTGAGGAGTTGACTGTAAAATCAAGAATATTGAGAAACAAAGATACCCAATTGTTAACAGTCCTTAACTAGGAAATTGAAAACAGTGGTTCTCAACCTTCACTACTCATTGGAACCACCTGGGAAATTTAAGAGTTGCTGATACGTGGGTACTATGCCTAGAAATTTAAAAAAATTCTCCAAATGATTCTGACATTCTAGTCAAGGTGAAGACTAACTACTCCAAAGAGCTATTAAAATTTACATTTATTGTGTGCCCACAGGATTTATGATTTAGGAAGACCTAGCACAAAGAAATGGAGAAGGCAATGGCACTCCACTCCAGTACTGTTGCCTAGAAAATCCCATAGACAGAGGAGCCTGGTAGGCTGCAGTCCGTGGGGTCGCTAAGAGTCAGACACGACTGAGCAACTTCACTTTCACTTTTCACTTTCATGCATTGGAGAAGGAAATGGCAACCCACTCCAGTGTTCTTGCCTGGAGAATCCCAGGGACAGGGTAGCCTGGCGGGCTGCCATCTATGGGGTTGCACAGAGTCGGACACGACTGAAGTGACTTAGCAGCAGCAGCAGCACAAAGAAAAGATTAGGAAAATTCATTATTCTCTTACTTTGCCAGTCAGCATCCCATTCAGAATCCATGCTTTTCTTACTTCCATGCCCATTTTTCCACCAATCAACCTTTGCCTCCTGTTGCTAGAAGGAGCTAACAGTTAAGGGACTGTCTCACTGGATGTTTAAAGACTACAGTAGTCATAGAAAATGTGAGATATCACAAAGTCCCACCTTTAGTGAAAAGGTGCAAAGAGAAATAGGTTTTGATGGAGAACTCTTTGAATGATGCAAGATTCCCTAGAAACTGTTTTTTGCATTAATAGTTGGTTTTCTGTGGAGAGATAAACTGAAATACAAATAACGGATGGAAAGTTAGAGATGATTGTTTTTTCTTTTCAGGACCCATATGTAGCCTTGCGGAAGGCAACCAGAAGAGTCAGATAGGTATGTGGACTCACATAGCCAGGATAAGAGAAGGTAGGAAAATAAACATGAGACAAGAAGTAGGTATGTTGTATATAACATGATTCAGTATTTGTATATATTGCAAAATGATCACCACAATAAGTCTAATTAGCATCTTTCACCATACAAAGTTACAGAATTTTTTTCTTTTGATGAGAACTTTTAAGATCTATATGTTTGTATTTTTAATAAAAGGCTCATCTCCCTCTATGAGCCTAAGATTCCAACTGCATTCTTTGTGTCTTTTCCCAATTTTCGACCTAGAATTGTAGGGTTTCCTTAAGATTAACTTTCGCTGAAGAAGGATTGGCAGGGTCAATGTGACAGACGTTTACTGATACCCCAGATAAATGGTTGTTAAATTTGAGTATGTGGTCAGAAACACCTGAAGGGCTTATTTTAAACAGACTTCTGGGTGCCACTCCAGAGTTTCTGATTCAGCAGGTCTGAGCCAGGGCTTGAGAATGTGCATTTTGAACAGATTCCCAGGTGATGCTCCTATGGCAAGCTGTTTGAGGGTCACTCAAAGCCCCTAGTTGTTAATCAGCTTCAGCTGATTAGGACCTGTTGTAATGAAACACAATACTGGATACTGGATTTTATCTCTTAGGCAAGTGCTACTCCAAGTGAAAACATTGCATTTTACAGAAAAGAACACCTCGAAGTGGCATCCAGAGTCAGGTCTCAAAAGCAATGCTAGACAGTTGTTGACAAAGGGTTGAGGAGGGTCATTTAGCCCCAGGATTATTTGTAACATAAAAAATACCTTGAAGTCGCAGATAGCAAGATCCTTGGAGAATTGTTGAGCAGACTGAGTTGGGTTCAGTGAAGGGACCATATGGATCTGGAAGAACAAATAAGATATTTATGTGTCTGTGCAGCATTTGAATGGTAATTTGACCATAAAATAGCAAGTATAATCCATCAAAAAAATGACTAGAAACACTAAATATTTAGAATTATGTTGAAAGTAAATTTGAAACACCTAAAATACTAGCACTTATTACCTTATGGGTACATGTGGGTGCACACACAGAGTATTATTTGTGGAGTTTCCCCAATTTTTTTCTTTATAACTATGTATATTCAATACTTCATGTATTATTATGAAAAGGTGGATTTTACTCTTTATGATTTTGGCTGGATTCAGATTGCACATTTAGTTTCAAAGGATCACTTAGATTCTAAGAATTTTTGACAAGATCTAAACTAATTTATGAGAAAAGAAAAGCAAACCTATTTTTAGTAATAGCAATGACAGTGCCATGGGATATTTTAGAGAGGCTCCACTTATTTGAGTATATAAATTCTGGTATGTTTGATAAAGAAAAACTTTCTGTAATAAAGTAATTCTGATCATCTACATTTAAACTATTGTAAAATGTTTATGGTGTTTAGATATGAGAAGAAATTAGACCCAAAGCATGTATGGGTATCCAGTATGAATTCACTGTGTAATTAAGGTCAATATAATTTCCCATAGTCTGTTCTGCTGGGTTAGCCAATATACTGAAGCCAATTTACTGTAGAGACTTCCTAATTTAGGCAGACTAATTTCTATACCAATTCAACAGCTCAAGATGCCAAATGCTTTTCTTTCAATTGAAAAATCAAAGAGAAAATCTATTTCTGTAAGTAGGAAAAATGAAAGGCAAAGTAACTATTTCTCCTTCTAGTCGTGATGAAGCTAGAGTCATCTGATAGATTCTAGACTCAAAGTGGTCTTCACTCCTTGATGCTTCAGAGTGCGGGGAGGATATATGGAAAGGTGCTGTGTATGAATGACCATTCTAGCTCTATTTTTTTTACTGTGTGCATAAAGTCTCTGGTAGAAGAGCACATGGAAGTGATAAGAATTTCTAAATAATTGAATGGAACAGGATGCTGTTGGAAACCCAGTTTTATATGCCTGAAAAGAATGAAGGAGAAGGGGGAAAACTGAGATGATTGCTAGAGAAAAATAGAGAAGAGAAGCAGTCTTGGTTAAGGAGGTCCCACCCTGCCTGTTTTTAACATGAAGTTCCCTAGAAAGTCTACATATGAATGTATACCTTTATTATTTTCTGCATATTTACAATGATAAATAATTTTGAGTTTACTGGTAAACATTAAAAGATAGAGGACTTTCCCAGGTGTTTATCTAGTTGTATCAGTACTGTTTATTAAATAATCCATCATTTTCTCATGTAATTGAATTTACTACATAGATCTTCTGATGCTTTTCATATGTATTGGATGCTGTTTCTGGGTTCTCTTTTCTGTGCCACTGATCTGTTTGTCCTCTTATATAAATGCAATCATGAATTAATTATTCATAATATTTCATAAATATTCATAATGGCGACCCACTCCAGTACTCTTGCCTGGAAAATTCCATGGATGGAGGAGCCTGCTAGGTTACAGTCCATGGGGATGCAAAGAGTCGGACACAACTGAGCGACTTCACTTTCTTTCTTTCTGTAGTTCCTTTTGGAGAAGGAAACGGCAACCCACTCCAGTGTTCTTGCCTGGAGAATCCCAGGGATGGGGGAGCCTGGTGGGCTGCCATCTATGGGGTCGCACAGTGTCGGACACGACTGAAGCGACTTAGCAGCAGCAGCAGCCGCTACCATAAGGGAGACATCTCCATGCCAGTGCTTTCTGTTGAAGCCTGACTCCTTTCTTCTGGGTGAAAAGAAAGCTAGTTATATGTAGGGTGCCACATTCCCTCCAGTGGTAGGATAAGACATCACTTAGACTTCACATCCTTTTCCTGAGTCTCTCAACCTGCCTGTCTTTGATGAACATTCAACTCACTCTCCCCTGAACTATGTTGTCCAAACACATATCACAAAGTTCTTCTCAGATTTATAGGTATCTTTAGCTGGTTTCTCATATTTATTTGCCTATTGTTGTGTAAGGAAAGAAAGAAAAAAAATCAAGCATGTGAGTATATAGTAGAGAAAAACAGTGCTTAATGGGCATGGAAAGGGTGCATCTACAACCTTCGGTATATTAATTACAAATACTGCATAAAATTTGATCTTTTAAAAAAAGTTATTTCAGTGTTGTTGCCCTATGTCAAGGGGGAGTGTTTTATAGGTATTCTAAACATCAAAGGAACATCATGGGGTTAACTGGGGTGCCTTACACAAATAGCCATTGTACTGCATTGAAGCTATTTTTGTAGTAGTGCATGATGTGTAACAGATGGTGAAACAAAATAATTATATATAAATTGCTGTGGTTGCATGAACTTCTTATCTGGTGTTAGATTTCTTGATGGAACTTGAACATTCTAGTTCAGCTACCAAGAAAAACTGTGAAAAACAGGGATGGGGTGGAGGCATGATATTACTTTTCTTCTCCTAATATTTCTGCTTGAGCTTATAGACAAGTAGTTTTTTATTCTCTTGCAATTCAGGAAGTGTGAACAAACTATTCTAGTCTCTTTTTATCTCCACATTGAATAGCTTTACCTGTTTTGTGAGGCTGGTTTTTGTACGCCTAAAAAACAGTCATGTTATCAGTGGAAATGGTAATTAGGCCAAAAAGAAATTGGTTTTAAAAACCATATGTGGTTTCTCTCCTTTTGTGCTATCTGGACTCAGACATAGCAGGTGTTTATGCTTCTGTTCCTATATTGCAAGACACTGAGGGAAAGTGCAACAATTTGCTGCTTCTCTGCCTGAGTTTTGATGGGTAAATCATATCATCTCTGCCTCCTGAGATAACCTCTCTTTATTCTCATGTCTCATTTTGATCAGAAGTGTTTCCAATTAAGCTGTAACTGAAAAGCCTATCCAATGGGAATTTTTAGACCTCCACTGATGCCTCTGTTGATGCAGTTTACACTCCAGATCCTCATGTGGAAGTTCAGACTTGTTTTCCATCTGTTAGCATGAGAAGGAACTGCCAGGTAGTCATTCCCAGTCCCAACAATTTGTAGAATTAACTCCATGGTTCATCTGGCTAACAACTAACTTCCTTAAAATCCATTTTTTTCCCAATACAATTTAACCCTGATTATTGCCTTTACATATAGATAACATTAGACTTCATGCATTAACCTCAGTGCTGACTACTTGTTTTATTTACAGTTTCCAAAATTTTACACTTTCTGTCTGCCTAAGGTCATCCACAAAAAGACCTGCATCTTAAAAATATTGAACTGTTTTGAATTCTGAATCAAAACTAGCTTAACTGTCAAATAGTTAAAAGCAAATTGATTTTGTGAAAGCTTCTAACAGGATTAAATTCAACATGCTATACCATTAATAATGGAATTCTCTGCTAGATAGGAGATAGATAAAGTCACAAAGCCCAGGTCTGCAGTTTAGTGGGGATTTTGATATGTGTAGTTGTCTTGTGTGCTTGTGTGTGTGTGATATGTGTAGTTGTGTGCATTCGTGCATGCTGTCAGTCGTGTCCAACTCTTTGCAGCCTTGTGGACTGTAGCCTGCCAGGCTTCTCTGTCCAAGGGATTCTCCAGGCGGGAATACTGGAGTGGGTTGCTATGCCCTCCTCCAGAGGGCTTTCCCCACCTAGGGATCGAATCCGCATCTCCTGTGTTCCCTGCATTGGCAGGCAGATTAATCAGTAACAAATGCTATAAGAAGGCATTGTAGCCTGGGTGGCTTAACCAACAGAAACTGATTTATCAATTGATTTGTCAAGTCTAAGATCAGGGTTCCAATGGATTCAGTGTCTGGTGAGAGCCTGCTTCCTGTATCATAGACAGTCATTTTATCCTTACATGGTGGAGAGAAACATTATCTTTCTTCTCATAAAAGCATTAATCCCATTTCATAAGGGCTCACCCCACCCCCATGACTTAGTTACCTCCCAAAGGCCTCACCTCCTAATACTATCACATTGGGGATGAGGTCTCAGTATATGAATGCTGGGAAACAAACATTCAGTCCATGAGAACAGTGAATGGTGTTGATGGTCCAGCAGATGTCCTGGAGCCCCTTTGCTCTTTTTGTGAATCCTCTGCCAGCTGCCTTGTATTTTGCTTCTGAAGACCTGCATCTGAGACCCTTTGGCACCCTCTGCAGAGGGTATAGGAGTTGTCATCAGGGAGGTTAGGGTCCTCAGAGCAGCTCTTCAGGAATGGCTGATGTTTAGGTTCAAATGTCTGAAATTCTTAATACTGTTGATGTGGTTCTCAAGGCAAGAATACTGAAATGGTTTGCCATGCCCTTCTCCAGTGGACCACGTTTTATCAGAACTCTCCACCATGACCCATGTGTCTTGGAGGGCCCTACACAGCATGGCTAATAATTTCATTGAGTTATACAAGGCTGTGGTCCATGTGATCAGTTTGATTAGTTTCTGTGGTTGTGGTTTTCATTCTGTCTGCCCTCTGAAGAATAAGGATAAGAGGCTTATGGAAACTTCCTGATGGGAGAGACTAATTGTGGGGGAAACTGTGTTTTCTGGTGGGCAGGGTGATCAGAAGCACAAGCTGGAATCAAGATTGTGGGAGAAATATCAATAACCTCAGATACACAGATGACACCACCCTTATGGCAGGAAGTGAAGAAGAACTAAAGAACCTCTTGATAAAAGTGAAAGAGGAGAGTGAAAATGTTGGTTTAAAACTCAACATTCAAAAAACTAAGATCCTGGCAACTGGCCCCATCATTTCATGGAAAATAAATGGGGAAACAATGGAAACAGTGACAGACTTTGTTTTTTTGGGCTCCAAAATCACTGCATATGGTGACTGCAGCCATGAAATTAAAAGACGCTTGCTCCTTGAAAGAAAAGCTATGACCAACTTAAACAGCATATTAAAAAGCAGAGACATTACTTTGCCAACAAAGGTCTGTCTAGTCAAAGCTATGGTTTTTCCAGTAGTCATATGGGGATGTGAGAGCTGGACTATAAAGAAAACTGAGTGCCAAAGAATTGATGCTTTTGAACTGTGGTGTTGGAGAAGACTCTTGAGAGTCCCTTGGTCTGCAAGGAGATCCTACCAGTCCATCCTAAAGGAAATCAATCCTAAATATTCATTGGAAGATCTGATGTTGAAGCTGAAACTCCAGTACTTTGGCCACCTGATGCAAAAACCTGACTCACTGGAGAAGACCCTGATGTCGGGAAAGATTGAAGGCAGCAGGAGAAGGGGATGCTAGAGGATGAGATGGTTGGATGGAGAGGACCACCAACTCAATGGACATGAGTTTGAGCAAGCTCTGGGAGTTCGTATGGACAGGGAAGCCTGGTGTGCTGCAGTCCATGGGGTTGTAAAGAGTTGGATATGACTGAGCAACTGAACTGAACTGTCTGAAAGTCTGGCCCCCGGACTCCAGTTGGATGAGGCTGAAGCTGGAATTTGCCTGAAGTCACAGCCTTTCTTGGTTCCCCCTTCTCTCTTCTTCCTCCATCCCTTTCCTGATTTCCTCTGAAATCACTTTCTTAATAAATCACTTCCACTGGAATCCTCATCTCAAGGTCCTTGTGAGGAGAATCTGACCTAAGAAACATGGTAACAAAGAGCTTTACAGTAAAATAATAACAATCAGAATGTGAGCAGAGTCGTTCATGGAACAGGCTACTATATACATGTTTCATCTTAAGCCAACAGTAGTCTGATACTCATTAGGGGTCCCTCACAAATATTTGGGTAAAATAGAAAGGAAATCACCTGTCATTGAATAAGTATTATGAGACCAGCTCAACAGATGAGGAAATTGGCAACCTGTTTTGTATCTAAATTTGTAAGGCAACACCAGAAATCTGTTGAACATAACACCCAAAAGTATCTCCTTTAGGGGTTTTCAAAGAACTTGAAATATGATTTATTGAATTTAAGATACAGTTTTGTCCAAGAGAACTGATGTGATGGAGCATAGGGAAGATGGATCTGGAAAAAGGCCAAAGATGATAGAAGATTTCTGGTACCTAGAAAAAATGCGTTACAGGTAATTGCCTTAGTAAGGAAAGAAATGGAGATAAAATTTGTTTTTAATTTGCTGTAATTTTCTTTAATCTCCATATTTCCACAATAACATTATGAATTTTATAATATAAGAAAGAAAGTTTTTATTACTTTGTAACTTTACAGTTACAAGATAATCCAAAATAAAATTCCCATTATTGAGGAGTGGTTAGTAATTGTGAACATTCACAGAAAGGAACATTTTACATTCATTAACAATGTTTATAAAGTGTTTCAAATGACATTGAAAAATTTGTAAAATAATATTAAATAACAAAGACAGAATTCAAAACTTTAGGTACTGTTTGATATCCTCTATGTTGAAATTGGGAGAAGGCAATGGCACCCCACTCCAGTACTCTTGCCTAGAAAATCCCATGGACAGAGGAGCTTGGTAAGCTGCAGTCCATGGGGTCGCTAAGAGTTGGACACGACTGAGCTACTTCACTTTCACTTTTCACTTTCATGCATTGGAGAAGGAAATGGCAATGCACTCCAGTGTTCTTGCCTGGAGAATCCCAGGGATGGGGGAGCCTGGTGGGCTGCCGTCTGTGGGGTCGCACAGAGTCGGACATGACTGAAGTGACTTAGCATAGCATAGCATGTTTAAATATTTGGAAGATATACTAAAAGGAGTTACAAGTTAACTTTTACTAGAATATGAATTATGGATTTTGTCTTATTATTTACACTTTGTGATTTTTCTGTATTGGAGTTTTATAATCAGACAAAAGTAAACTTAATAAAATTTGGAAATGTGTGCTTAGACACTCTTAGGACTGAAATGCTATCATCCTGAGGTCAGACTTCTTAACAGGCCTAGGAATAATTAGTTCTATCTAAAACATTTGAAGTAATTTATGCTTTTAAATTGATCACATTTTTCTCTGCTACACTTGCCCATTTTCCTCTCAGCATCTATCTTCCTTTGAATGCCTGCCACTTCTTTGTCTCTGGAAAGCTTAGATTTATTTCTAGCAGTTTCCCTCACATTCACATGAAAAATACACATCTGCTTGGGTGAGTGTGTGTTTTCTTTTTTTGCTCATATCTCACTGAGAGTATGCTAGCATTTTTCTGATGATTTATGGAAAAGTAAATATAGTTTTCCAGTGCTATTCACCCCATGTAAATTTCTAATGATCCCAAATGTGAGGGTGTGTATGACAATGATGTCTTGGTAAAAAGCCAGCTGCTCTTTTCATTTGAGCAATAGTTTGATATTATTCAACTCACTAAGTGAGCTTGTTTGTTTCAACAGCTGTTGACTTCATCTCCCTCTCAGTGGATGAAAAGAAAAAGACAAAAGGGAAACCTTCCCTCCATATTCCTTGCCTGACTACCTTTCAGCAGGGCTCAATTTACTAGGTGGTAGACATCTTACTCTTTATTAGAATCAGAGACATTTGGAGCTGAAAAGAATCTAATGGATTATCATTGGCAGGCTTCTTTGTGAAGTAGTTTTACATTGCATACATGATGGTGTCATTAACCACTTTCTGTCAGATAAGAAAATTGACACTCAAATCCTAGATCTCATGGAGTGAGAATTTGAATCTTTCTCACATAGATGGAACTGCAAAGTATAATAAACTTATCAGACTTAAGATCTAATAAAGATTACAAGCCAATTTCATTACTCGTAATCAGTCTGTTCATATTTTCTACTTCTTCCTGATTTATTTTTGGGATACTGTATGTTTCTAGGAATTCATCCAGTTCTTCTAGGTTGTCCATTTTATTGGAATATAATTGTTTGTAGTAATCTCTTGTGATCCTTTGTATTTTTGTGGTGTTGGTTGTGACTTCTATTTCATTTCTGATTTTATTTGGGCCCTCTGTTTTTTCTTGATGAGTCTGGCTAAAGGTCTGTCTGTCTTTTTCTTTTCAAAGAACCAATTCTTAGATGCATTGATCTGTTATGTTTTTTTTTTTTTTTCCCCAGTCTCTATTTCTGCTCTGATCTTTATTATCTCTTCACTTCTACTAATCTTGGGTTTGTTTGTTCTTTTTCTAGTTCCTTGGGGCTGCCCTTGTGGCTCAGGTGGTAAAGAATCCACCTGCAATGGGGGAGACCTGGGTTCAATCCCTGGGTTGGGAAGATCCCCTGGAGAATGGAAAGGCTACCCATTCCAGTATTCTGGCCTAGAGAATTTCATGGACTCTATAGTCCATAGGGTCACAAAGAGTAGGACACGATTGAGCAAATTTCACTTCACTTTAGTTATACAGTTAAACTGTTTATTTGAGACTTCTGTTGTTTCCTGAGGTATGTTTGTATTCATGTAAACTTCCTCTTTAAAGCTGTTTTGCTGCATCTCATAGATCATTGCTGTGACAAGCCTGACTACAAGGGGTGCAACTGGTATGCAGGGCTGACCCCCAGCCCTACTGGCTGCCGGTGTGATGGCTGCTAAAGCGGGGTCATGGCATGGTTTGCTGCACACTCCTGGGGTCCCTAGGCACACTTCTTTTAAAATTCTAGGCAGGTGCAGCAATCTTTTGTTAAGAACAAAAATTATTTTATTTTTGTTCCATATGGTAAAAAAAAAAAAAAAAAGAATCACTGGGCTCTTTAAAAAGATTTAGTGGCTGGAATGCCATTTGAAGAAATAGATTAATTCAAAAATAATTATTAAAAGAAACCAGAAAGTGGCAGGAAGAAGTAAGAATTTACTTGCCAGGTAGATTTTAAACCAGAGATCATGAGGAAAAAAATTTTTTTAATTCCCTCTTTAAATTGGGAAGTGTGCAGAGAGAGATAACAGCTCCCAAATGTTCTGTGCCAAAGATTTAGGTATTCCCTTGAGAGGAATTCTTGGGAGTACAGATTAAATATAGTTGAGTAAACTGAGGTTCAAGTGGTTGACTGATTTTTCTCAGAATTACACAGCTGAGGACTTCACAGCTTAAAAAACACTAATAAGAATTATAACTGAGAAGGAAATATCTTTTTTGCTTACAGAATATTCTTTGGCAAATCCTAGACTTAGTTTCTTATAACTATAGCCTGAAACTGCTTCTAACACCACCATCCCCTCTTTTCCATTCTTACTGGTAGACCAGGAAAAGTAAGTATAATATAATGTCTGTGAAGAATTGATGCTTTCAAACTATAGTGCTGGAGAAGACTCTTCAGAGTCCCTTGGACAGCAAAGAGATCAAACCAGCCAATCCTAAAGGAAATCAGTCCTGAATATTCATTGGAAGGACTGATGCTGAAGTTGAAGCTCTAATATTTTGGCCACCTGATGCGAAGAGTTGACTCATTGGAAAAGACTCTGCTGCTGGGAAAGACTGAGGGCAAAAAGAGGGTGGCAGAGGATGAGATGGTTAGATAGTATCACTGACTCAATGGGCATGAATTTGAGCAAAGTCCGGGAGATAATGAAGAACAGGGAGGCCTGGCATGCTGCATTCCATGTGATCACAAAGAGTCAGACACGACTGAGCGATTGAACAACAACAATGATATATTTAGCTAACAGGAGCACACAAGTCTCATCTATTAAATTGCTTTGGCAAGTTAGCATCAGCTCTGATACATCTAGGCAAATGTCTGTTCTGTATTTGACGTTTTGGCTTCAATGTCGATGTTGGCCTGTGTCTTAAACTTAGCAGCACTCCAGTCCTTTCTGTCCTGTTATGGGAGATTTGTGATCACAGAGGTGCAGCTTTCTCAGAGGGGCATTCAGATGTGAGGCAGCAAGCTTCTGAAGAGGTGACTTCCATCCTTGTGTTTGGGCTTGTTCCAAGCCAGTGAAGCTTGTAACACGTTTTTGGACATGAGGGAATGTAACATCTCCAGAGTAAAGTCTGGTTCACTCTAAAATGGAATGCTGACGCCACAGAAAGCTGAGCAAGTGAGATCAAGATTGTATTTCGCCTTCTTGTGCGTTTTTGTTAGCGCTTTTGAGATTTTGTCTCACTGGGTGAGGGCTCCCTCTCGTGGCCAAAGATTCCACTAATTGGAGTAATTGCTGGATAGCACTCAAGGTTGCAGGAAGAGTGTTCCCTGCTCTGTGGAAACTGCTGATTAGGCCAAAAGTTGAAATTCTTTCACTATCTTGTCACACTCTCACTGTCAGAGAAGCTAACCTTATATTTTAACTTATGTGAGATTGTATTTTTTAATAGAATATTTCTATTCATAGGACAGATTTCATTTAAATTTGACAAGGTAGCATTGCAAAAAAAAAATTGAAATGTTTGCTTTGGAATGTCACCTGCGATATTGCTTCCAAAGCTGACCATTGCTTTCCTGGTGACCATAGACTGACCCTCAGTGACAAGTAGGCACTGACTCTCATGTTCCTTAAGAGCTGGGTTTCTTCTGTCTTTTAATATGAGCTCTTTATTCTCAGAGAATATCTGCATGTTGAAGTATCTGCAAAAAGTCATACCCCTTCTGCAAGTTTTACTCCCCTCTAGGCTGTTTCTAAACAAAAAAAAGGTTATTTTCCAATTTACTTAAGTTGTATAATATTTTAAGATATTGGAATATGGAAAAAAATCAAACCATCACCATACCACCACCTATCACCTCTATTAAAATATTAATTTATTTTTTTTACCTTTTATATTAATATCTATGCTATATATATATGCAGGTATAAAATACATTTTTTAGCCTATAGTACTCATTTTTATGTCATTTTAAATTAAATTTAAAATTATATATTATATTTACTATTGGCTCAGATGGTAAAGAATCCTCCTGCAATGCAGGAGACCTGGGTTCTATCCCTGGGTCAAGAAGATCCCCTGGAGAATGGAAGGGCTACTTACTCCAGTATTCTTGCTTGTCAAATCCCATGGACAGAGGAGCCTGGTGGGCTACAGTCCACGGGGTTGCAAAAAGTGGGACATGACTGAGCATGCATAAATGATAATATATGGCATGTTAAAATTATAATATATATTATTATTTTATTTTTCATTGATTTTTGGTAATGTTAATCAGTTATTACCTTGAGCAAATTATATCCAGAGAAGTGGTCTAGCTATTGAAGGTTAATATTAACAGATCCAAACTCAAGTAGACCTGGTGTGAGCTTGCATCCAATTTATGGGAAGATCTTTGAAGATATATATATACATACGTATGTATATATATGCACAATGTTTATGTATATATATATATATATATATATACATATACATCTCCACATCTCTATATATTTCAATATATTATATAATATACATATATTATATATATATTTACACACATATATATTCCACCTCTCTCCAGGGAGTAAATGAGATTATTAAAATTTAACAATGAGGAAGAAGAGAATTTTAGACCTGAAAGATCTGAGACTGTGCTGGCTTACAGAGAATATTACTAGAAACTAGCTATATCTCTGACTGTCATTGTCCCTAATGAGTTGTCTAAGTATATGGAGTTCATGCTGCCTCAAGCTATTCAGGTCACTCTCCTGGGAAGATGTATTTTCCCACTGAAACCTTATATACACTGACCCTCTGGAGAATATATACTTTTCTTCATTTATTCATACTAAGGTCTATTTTGACCAAGCAGGCAGCCCTTGGCAATGGGAACACAAGGCATTCAGAGTCTCTGAAATTGCTTGATTCCCTGCAGGCAGTAGCCTTCCCAGAATGAGTTGTTCCCTTAGTGGAGCCTCAGAGAGCACAGAGCAGAGCTGTTCTGTATCTATTCCATGCTTAAATCAGAGCTGGCAAAGTCATACACGTATCTTCCTACAACAGCACCTAAGTTGTATGAATGTTGACATCAGTCACAAAGATGAAGATATATATCTGAAATAAGACAGAAAGAAAATGAAAGTCGCTCAGCCGTGTCCAACTCTTTGCAACCCCATGGATTATACAGTCCATGGAATTCTCCAGGCCAGAATACAGGAGTAGGTAGCCTTTCCCTTCTCCAGGTGATCTGCCTACCCAGAGATCAAACCCAGGTCTCCTGTATTGCAGCTGGATTATTTACCAGCTGAGCCATAAGAAAAGCCCAGTAATACTGGTGTGGGTAGCCTATCCCTTCTCCGTGGATCTTCCCCACCCAGGAATTGAACCGAGGTCTACTGCTTTGCAGGCAGATTCTTTACCAACTGAGCTATCAGGGAAGCAGAATGAGATAGACTGGGACCAATCAGAAGCACAAGTTGCAGGAATTTGCCCATTACTGGGTACCTTTACTGTGAACTGGATGTGGGGAGTTTGGGCTTAACAACTGAGAAGCATGGGGACTCAATTTAGACTTCTTACTTCCAGAGAAGGAGCTGCCTGCCATTCCCACCCCTGGCCTTGACCTTTGCCCAGATCCTTTCTAATCACCTCTCTGGAAAGTGAAAGTTTTAGATCACCTCTTCTAGTGAAGGGCAGAGTGGGGAAAGCTGGATAGATGATTATGGCAAATAGTTTCTCGTATTTCATCCTAATTTACATGAATACTTCAGCTGTGGATCACTGTCTCTGTTGTTTAGTTCCTAAGTTGTATCTGATTCTTTTGTGGTCCCATGGACTGTAGCCTGCCAGCTCCTCTGTACATGGATTTCCCAGACAAGAATGCTGGAGTGGGTTGCCATTCCCTTCTTCAGAGGATCTTCCTGACCCAGGGGTTGAACCCACATCTCCTTCATTGGAGGCAGATTGTTTACCATCTGAGCCACAAGGGAAGCTCATTTTCATGAAAGAAGTAGCCAAAACTCTGTGTGGTGTGAGATTATGCTATTCTTACAAAATCTTTCTCCCTGTGATTAAATTTTCAGTCCTCTTGTTCTAATTTAGTTTTATTCCTTGCTATTGTAAAATATATTTAAGCTAAGGTGAATTTCCTTTCCCTATCCCATTTCATTATTAAGATTTTTAATTGTTCTCTTCTACTGAAACAAGTTTAAAAGGCAAATGCATTTGAAGGAAATATAAAGAAATGTACCAGAGTCATCATCATATCATAACCAAAAACTCACTTATTGAGCATTTAACTAGAAGTGCCAAGCATTGTGCTAAGTGCTTTATATTCAGTTTTCATTTATTTCTCATAACTCTATGATCCAGGGATAAGAAGATGCTCATTTTGCTGGTGGGAAAACAGACTGGAAAGGTTGAACACTTTCCTAATGTAACTGCCCTGCATGTGGCAGACCTTCAGTTAGTACTCAGTTCTGTCTGACTTGACATCTTGAAAGCTTAGTCATTATCTTTTATTGCCTCATGTATTCTGTGTAAACAAGAGAGGCAACCATGCTGAGACTCACTCACATCTTCTCTTGGGTACTGTATGGCTATATAGGCTCCTATGTGTCTTCTACATAAAGTCATATGTATCCTGAACCATTCTGGACAGTCTTGCTTCCTGAACATTCATAGTTGTCTAAATCCATATGCTCTCTGGGCTTCCCTAGTGACTCAGTGGTAAAGACTCTACCTGCCAATGCAGGAAACACAGGTTCTATCCCTAGGTTGGGTACTCTGGAGAAGGAAATGGCAACCCAGTCCAGTATTCTTGCCTGGAAAGTCCCATGGACAGAGGAACCTGGCAGGTTACAGTCCATGGGGTCGCAAAGAGTCAGACTTGATTTAGTGACTAAACAACAACAAAAAATTCTCTCTAAAAAAAAAAAAATTCTCTCTAGGTAATTTCATCCAGTGTCACAGATTTAAATATTACCAAATGCTGATTGTCTCCAAATTAATACATCTAGCTTTCACCTCACCTTAAATTCCAGATTCTGTTATCTATCTGGTGAATTAACATCTCCACTTGGTTGTATAATAAACATAAAGTATTGATATCCAAATGGAAATCTTGATTCCTTTCTGCCCCAAATCCAATCCTTCTCTTCACTTCCAATCTTAGCAGAAATATCATCTCTAATCACTTAGTTCTTTGGGCCTCAAATTTAGGAGCCAGCCTGGTCTCTGTTTCTTACACACCCACCACATCCAGTCCATTGGTGAAACTTATCAGCTTTATCTTCATAATACATCCTAAATTGAATTTGCGTTTGTCTCTCTCCAAAATTACTGCAGTAACTACATTTCCAACTCTACCAAACTGCCCCCCTTACTCTTAGGTGTGACCTGAGTTTCTTTAGACTTGCAGAGGGACGGAAGAGGTATTGCAGTTTTCATCTTTCTTTTTTCCGTTCTTATCCACTCACTAGTTGCATCCTATGAAGTCAGGCATAGGGATGAAATGAGGGATGATTTGAAGGAAAGGCCAACTCTTTGTGACCTGGGGCTTGGTGGCAGATGTCTATGGTCTACTTCTTTAGTCTTTGGGATATGTAGGGGAGAAAAAAGTTTTCCTCTACCCTCCTAAATTCAGTGTTTTATTCTTGTTGTTTAGTTGCTCAATCATGTCTGAGTCTTTTGGAACCCCATGGACTGTAGCCCACCATGCTCCTCGGTCCATGGGATTCTCCAGGCAAGAATACAGGAGTGGGTTGCCATTTCCTTCTCCAGGGGATCTTCCTAACCCAGGGATTGAACCCGAGTGTCCTGCATTGCAGATGGATTCATTACCATTGAGCCACCAGGAAAGTCCAAAATTCAGTGTTTGGGACCCTGCAAACAAAACAGACAAGAGACAGATTAGCAGGAGAAAAGAAAATAGAATTTATCTACATGTGTAATGTGCATTCACGAGAGAAACTAAGGGATGAGTAGCTTCAAGAGTGGCGAGAGCTTGGGGTTTAAAATATATCTGGTTTAGTAGATAATGGGGAGGGGAGAAAGGGCACTTATGGGAAAACAAATGACCCTTTGGAAAGATAAATGAATTTTCAGGAAAATAAAACAGGAAATTAGAGAGTTTGTGATAATGTTTGTCTACGCAGGTATACAAGTCAGAGTGATCGTCCTGTCTCCCTCAAGGCCATAAAACTCTGGTGGACTTATTTGTGTTCTCCTTCTGGGAGTAGATCTGCCCTGAAGAGGAATTTATGGCAGCTCAATTTCCCAGATGGTGCTGCTTTTTGTCACATGGTACAAGCTCTGAAAAGGCTGGTTGGTGTTTTTGTTTGTTTTCTTATCTGTTGAGTCTCAAATGTTTTCAACTTAAAATAATCTTTATACCAAAGTGGTATGGTTTGTGGGGTGGGGAGGCATATTCTGATCTTTTTTAGGTGTTACCTCTTGTTCTTTGGGGAGGGCCCGTTTCAGCTGACTTCCCTGGTGGCTCAGATGGTAAAGAATCTACCTGCAATGCAAGAAGACCTGCGTTCGAGCCATGGGTTGGGAAGATCTCCTGGGGAAGGGAATGTTTATCCATTTTTCTTTTCTGGAGAATTCCACGGACAGAGGGGTCTGAAGGGCTACAATCCTTGGGGTTAAAAAAAGAGTCAGACATGATTGAACCACTAATACACACACTTTAGCCAGCACCTCCCACAGCACCATTGGTTTGCAGGTGCAGTATGCCTCCTGGAGGACTTGCAGAGTTACCTCACCCTAGCAGACCCTCTCTGCACTGGTGTCTTATAAGGTGACTATAGGGCTTCCCTGGTAGCTCAGGTGGTAAAGAATCCGCCTGCAATGCAGGAGACCTTGGTTTGATTACTGCGTCAGGAAGATTGCCTGGAGAGGAAATACGCTAACCACTCCAGTACTCGTGATTTCCTGGTGTCTCAGGTGGTAAAGAATCTGCCTGCAATATGGGAGACCTGGTTTCAATCCCTGGGTTGGGAAGATCCCCTGGAGGAGGGCATGACAACCCACTCCAGTATTCTTGCCTGAAGAATCCCCATGGACAGAGGAGCCTGGCAGGCTATAGTCCACGTGTTATAAAGAGTCAGATACAACTAATTGCAGCACAGCACAGTTCTGCCACCTCCCATGAAATTAACTTTTCCCATGTGATAATCTCACTTTCCTTAACTTTTGAAATTCTAAAACCACATAATTTTTGTATTATGTTCCTCTGCAACACAAAACACTTTATCCAGCTTCCCCCAGAGAGGTTTTCTGGCAGGATTCAAGCATGGATTGCTATCCTTTCAGTCTCCAGGGGTTCCCGTCAAGTCCTTTAAGGTGGTTTTGGGGTAAGCCTTCACTTACCTTGAAGTGATAAGGGAGTGGTTTGAAGCAAAACCTTATAAATCTCTTCTCCCCAATTTTGTGGCCTCCCTTTATGAATACTCTTGTTAAGAAATATCTGATTCCCAGGTAGCACTAGTGGTAAAGAACCTGCCTGCCATTGCAGATGTAAAAGAAACAGATTCAGTCCTTGGATCAGGAAGATCCCCTGGAGGAAGGTATGGCAACCCACTCTAGTACTCTTGCCTGGAAAATTCTATGGACAGAGGAGTGGATGGGCTACAGTCCTTAGGATCACAGAGTTGGGCATGACTGAAACGGAAGCGACTTAGCATGCACGCAGGCACGGAAATACTCCTCTTCAATCCCCATACACACACACACACACACACACACACAATATTCACACACTGAGAACAGAGATGGAATATATTTCTTTGTACCCAAAGTGCCTAACTCAGATTTGACAAGTCCTGATACTTAACCAGGTTTGCTTGGGGAAAAAAACAATTCGTGAGAGTCGTTATTTGTTCAGGAACAACACACCACTCTCACATTTGTTATAATTTAAACATTTACAGAAGTATAATGTGAATGCTTTAGAATCTGTCAGAACAAGCTAGGTTATGCTACAATAGTAAATAAAGCAAAAGTCTCAGTGACTTAAATGTAAAAGTCTTATCTCTCACTCATGCTACATGTCCATTGTAGATTTGCAAGGAATTTTTACACATCATAGTGACTCAAGGCTCTGGGCTGATGGGAACTCCATCTCCATGTGTTCATGATCACTGATGTAGAGGAAAAGGGAGCAAGAATGAATCACATACTGATTTTTCAAGGTTTTGCTCAGAAGAGTCATGTTAATTTCCCTCACATTTCATGGACTAAAACAAATTGCAAGGTGAAGATAGATGCCAATGAGGGAGAAGTCCAGTCCTTTTCTAGAGAAGGGCAGTGAATATTTGTGAACAATAATTCAAGCTAGCATATAGCATATAGTTGGAGAAGGAAATGGCAACCCATTCCAGTGTTCTTGCCTGGAGAATCCCAGGGATGCAGGAGCCTGGTGGGCTACCGTCTATGGGGTCACACAGAGTTGGACACGACTGAAGCGACTTAGCAGCAGCAGCAGCATATAGTCATATTTCACAAACTAGAATTAACCATTATTTATATATACTATATTTGCTTGCAGTGTTTTTTTTTCTTCTGCTTATAAAATGGTGATGATATTTCATATCTATGGATTGCTATATTGCTGTCACTGTACTAAACATTTAAATATATAAATTTACTTAATCCTCACGATAAACCTATGAGGTTAGTACTAATCAAAATTAAAAAAAACAGAAGCTTAGAACAGTAAGGTCACTTGCTCAAAACCAAACAGTGAAAGAAAGAAGGATTAAAATTCAACAAGTTTGGTAACTCTGTGCGACCCCATAGACCGCAGCCCACTAGGCTCCTCTGTCCCTAGGATTCTCCAGGCAAGAATACTGGAGTGGGTTGCCATTTCCTTTTCCAGTGCATGAAAGTGGAAAGTGAAAGTGAAGTCGCTCAGTCGTGCCCGACTCTTAGCAACCCCATGGACTGGAGCCTACCAGGCTCCTCCATCCATGGGATTTTCCAGGCAAGAGTACTGGAGTGGGGTGCCATTGCCTTCTCCATTGGTAACTTTAATTATATCTATCTATCACATCTATCTATCTATGTATATCTACTTGAAATGTCCTATATAATTACTATATGTAATTCTGTACTACATAATTACTATATGTAATTCTGTATACATAATTATGTAATTATGTATAGTGTATACCTAAACACATATATGTATTAGTATACATACATGTATGACATATGTTCCTTTTGAATTTAGAATATTACACAATGTTATAAAGCCTTTTCTAGATTTTTGTTTTCATTTGGGATTCCATCTTGCCTGAGTATAATGAACTTGGTGCACGTGCTTATCTTGTTCTGCATGCATACTTTCATAATAAAGATATCCATAAAAAATAAAATATTGCTTTGTGCTTCATGTTTATATGAAAAATATTTTTGCCACTTTTTAAACTCATTTATATTTATACTTGTATATATATTTTTAATCTCTCCCCCTTTTCTGCTTTGGTAGCCATAAGTTTTGGAGAAGGCAATGGCACCCCACTCCAGTACTCTTGCCTGGAAAATCCCATGGACAGAGGAGCCTGGTGGGCTGCAGTCCATGGGGTTGCTAAGAGTCGGACACGACTGAGCGACTTCACTTTCACTTCTCACTTTCATGCATTGGAGAAGGAAATGGCAACCCACTCCAGTGTTCTTGCTGGAGAATCCCAGGGACGGGGGAGCCTGGTGGGCTGCCGTCTGTGGGGTGGCACAGAGTCGGACATGAATGACGCGACTTGGCAGCAGCAGCCGTAAGTTTGTTTTCAGTGTCTATGAATCTCTTTCTGTTTTGTATTTATAAAACATAAAAGTTCATTTGTGTCATCTCTTTAGATTTTCAGTGATATCATATGTCTTCCTCAGTCTGACTCATTTCATTTGGTGCGACAATCTCTAGACTTATCCATATTGGTACAAATGGCATTATTTTCATTGCTTGGATTGGCTGAATGATGTTGTATATACAATATCCTGACAAGAGTCAAACATCCGTTGCTGTCCTTTCAGTCTCCAGTCATAGAGAAAGCTCATAGTCACTTGATCCTGTACCTGATTTCTCAAGATTTTATATATAAACACACACATTCCTATTGGAGGCATTTCTTTTGCCAATGGTTATAAACTTGTCTTTCTATAATTAATTGAGAAAAACATTCTATTTATGGACAACATCTTAACAAGTTATAAATAGTATTTCATAAAATTAAAGACACTGTCAAATATACTGTTTATCCTTCTCTGCCTCCTATGCCTTCTTATTTCTTTTCTCAGAAAAGTAAGAGCAGGTATATGAAAGTCTTTTATTTTTCTCCATTCTGTATCATATTGACTGGTTTGAGTTAGACATTCTTTGTTATTTTAGGGAAATATTCTGTGTATTAAAAGGTTTATTTTTTGTTATTTCATATAAAGAATGGATTTAAATTTAATCAAACACTTTTTGCAGGGCCTATATCCATATGGTTAAATTTTTTCATCTCACTTACTGATACGATGAGAAATATGATTACTTACTATTGAATTACTGTTATAGATCTAGAGTAAACTGTTATAGTTCTGGAGTAATCCTTCACATTCCTTTTGATATCACACTCAATTCAATTGTTAATATTTATGTACAATTTTTGGTTTTGTTTTTCAGCAGTATTTTATTTTAAAATTTTCCTTTTTGTTGATCTGAGCTTCTTAGAAAGAATTGTGAACTTATAATTTGGAAACATTTAAACAGTCTAGCATTTGCATTCTGGGTCTTGTGTAACTCAGGGGAATAAAGTTTTAGATCTTTCTTCACAGAATATGGTCATTTTGAAGTAAATTATTCCAAGTCTAATTTGGCTGTTCACAAGTTTAGATAAGAATAACTTTGTTACTGTCTTCATTTTCAAAGTAGTGTGCCACTGTAGTTTTTATTTCTTATTTGATGTGACATATTTGTGATTTTAAAATTTCCAAGATAGTTTGGAGAAGTTCTTTTCCACTTGTTATCATTCCTCAATTTATGGCAATGTGGCCATGGAATATTGGCACTAAAGTTTCATGATTAGATTTTTCTCTGGATGGTTTGGTTTAATTTGTATAAAAAAGCCATGCATATTAGGAAAGAATATGTGTACATTTTTTATGAAGTTTCATATAAGATATGTGTTATTGATTATACCAAAGGAACATTTCATGCAAATATGCGCTCGATAAAGGACAGAAATGGTATGGACCTAACAGAAGCAGAAGATATTAAGAAGAGATGGCAAGAATACACAGAACAACTGTACAAAAAAGATCTTCATGACCCAGATAATCACGATGGTATGATCACTCACCTAGAGCCAGACATCCTGGAATGTGAAGTCAAGTGGGCCTTAGAAAACATCACTACGAACAAAGCTAGTGGAGGTGATGGAATTCCAGTTGAGCTATTCCAAATCCTGAAAGATGATGCTGTGAAAGTGCTGCACTCAATATGCCAGCAAATTTGGAAAACTCAGCAGTGGCCACAGGACTGGAAAAGGTCAGTTTTCATTCCAATCCCAAAGAAAGGCAATGCCAAAGAATGCTCAAACTACCGCACAATTGCACTCATCTCATACGCTAGTAAAGTAATGCTCAAAATTCTCCAAGCCAGGCTTCAGCAATATGTGAACTGTGAACTTCCAGATGTTCAAGCTGGTTTTAGAAAAGGCAGAGGAACCAGAGATCAAATTGCCAACATCCTCTGGATCATGGAAAAAGCAAGAGAGTTCCAGAAAAGCATCTATTTCTGCTTTATTGACTATGCCAGAGCCTTTGACTGTGTGGATCACAATAAACTGTGGAAAATTCTGAAAGAGATGGGAATACCAGACCACCTGATCTTCCTCTTGAGAAAACAACAGACTGGTTCCAAATAGGAAAAGGAGTACATCAAGGCTGTATATTGTCACCCTGTTTATTTAACTTATATGCAGAGTACATCATGAGAAATGCTGGACTGGAAGAAACACAAGCTGGAATCAAGATTGCTGGGAGAAATATCAATAACCTCAGATATGCAGATGACACCACCCTTATGGCAGAAATTGAAGAGGAACTCAAAAGCCTCTTGATGAAAGTGAAAGTAGAGAGTGAAAAAGTTGGCTTAAAGCTCAATATTCAGAAAACGAAGATCATGGCATCTGGTCCCATCACTTCATGGGAAATAGATGGGGAAACAGTGGAAACAGTGTCAGACTTTATTTTTTTGGGCTCCAAAATCACTGCAGATGGTGACTGCAGCCAAGAAATTAAAAGACGCTTACTCCTTGGAAGGAAAGTTATGCTCAACCTAGTCAGCATATTCAAAAGCAGAGACATTACTTTGCCAACAAAGATTCGTCTAGTCAAGGCTATGGTTTTTCCTGTGGTCATGCATAGATGTGAGAGTTGGACTGTGAAGAAGGCTGAGCGCGGAAGAATTGATGCTTTTGAACTGTGGTGTTGGAGAAGGCTCTTGAGAGTCCCTTGGACTGAAAGGAGATCCAACCAGTCCATTCTGAAGGAGATCAGCCCTGGGATTTCTTTGGAAGGAATGATGCTAAAGCTGAAACTCCAGTACTTTGGCCACCTCATGCGAAGAGTTGACTCATTGGAAAAGACTCTGATGCTGGGGGGGATTGGGGGCAGGAGGAGAAAGGGAGGACAGAGGATGAGATGGCTGGATGGCATCATCGACTTGATGGACGTGATTCTGAGTGAACTCTAGGAGTTGATGAAGGACAGGGAGGCCTGGCGTGCTGTGATTCATGGTGTCGCAGTCGGACACGACTGAGTGACTGATCTGATCTGATCTGATTGATTATATAATCACATATGCTGTATCTGTATTTTCCTTTCTTTTAATTTATTTGCAAATCACTGAAAGATGTGTGTTAATGATATTTCCGAGTTTGTCTTTGTAGTTACATATTGTATTGTTGTGTTTTATTTGAATATATATAAACAATACAATGATCCATAAGAAACCTTTTTATCCTATTTGGGCTTTAAATCTTCTTCATCACACATGAATACTGATGCTCATTCATTATTTACTGATGCATGTTTGCAAGTATGATGCTCATCCCTTCATCTTCCACTGCTGCTGCTGCTGCTAAGTCGCTTCAGTCGTGTCCGACTCTGTGTGACCCCATAGACAGCAGCCCACCAGTCTCCCCCGTCCCTGGGATTCTCCAGGCTAGAACACTGGAGTAGGTTGCCATTTCCTTCTCCAATGCGTGAAAGTGAAAAGTGAAAGTGAAGTCACTCAGTTGTGTCTGACTAGTATCGACCCCATGGACTGCAGCCTACTAAGCTCCTCCGTCCATGAAATTTTCTAGGCAAGAGTACTGGAGTGGCTTGCCATTGCCTTCTCCGTCATCTTCCACACCAGCCCATAAAATGAGAAAGCCAAATTACAGCTTTGCAATCAAATATAAAACTAAACACTTGTGTGGATGTGAGTAGGTTCCTTTTTTTTTTTACTACAAGCAGAGCTATAGCAATGATGAAAATTTTGATAATGAGCATCACTTCATGGGAAATAGATGGGGAAACAGTGGAAATAGTGTCACTTTATTTTGGGGGGCTCCAAAATCACTGCAGATGGTGATTGCACCCATGAAATTAAAATATGCTTACTCCTTGGAAGGAAAGTTATGACCAACCTAGATAGCATATTGGAAAGCAGAGATATTACTTTGCCAACAAAGGTCCATCTAGTCAAGGCTATGGTTTTTCCAGTGGTCATGTATGGATGTGAGAGCTGGATGGTGAAGAAGGCTGAGCACCAAAGAATTGATGCTTTTGAACCGTGATGTTGGAGAAAACTCTTGAGAGTCCCTTGGACTGCAAGGAGATCCAACCAGTCCATTCTAAAGGAGACAAGTCCTGGGTATTCATTGGAAGGACTGATGCTGAGGCTGAAACTCCAATACTTTGGCCACCTCATGTGAAGAGTTGACTCATTAGAAAAGACCCTGATGCTGGGAGGGATTGGGGGAAGGAGGAGAAGGGGACGACAGAGGATGAGATGGTTGGATGGCATCACCAACTCAATGGACATGAGTTTGTGTGAACTCCGGGAGTTGGTAATGGACAGGGAGGCCTGGTGTGCTGCGATTCATGGGGTCGCAAAGAGTCGGACACGACTGAGCAACTGAACTGAACTGAACTAAATGAATCTAGTAAGAGGAATTAAATAGATGACCAGATACCTTACTGGTCATCTAATTATTCTAGTTAATAATAGTAATTGGTTGGAGAAGATTATGGCAACCCACTCCAGTACTCTTGCCTGGAAAATCCCATGGATGGAGGAGCCTGGTAGGCTGCAGTCCATGGGGTAGCGAAGAGTGGGACACGAGTGAGCGACTTCACTCTCACTTTTCACTTTCCTGCATTGGAGAAGGAAATGGCAACCCACTCCAGTGTTCTTGCCTGGAGGATCCCGGGGAAGGGGGAGCCTGGTGAGCTGCTGTCTATGGGTTTGCACAGAGTCGGACACAACTGAAATGACTTAGCAGCAGTAATTGGTCATCTAGTATTCTGTTAAGAGAAGCAATACATCCATCTTTATATTTTATGACTCTATAAAAGGGAGAATCTTTAAAATTATAGGCTGAAGTTTCCTTTTTTTTTTTTTTTTTTTACCATTTTTATTTGATTTTCTTTTTCTATCATTTTAAAAGTTTGAGTCTTACCAATAAACATACTGTAAGTTTCTGACTCCGTACAAGATAGATTCTTGTGGGGTAGACTGTGTACTAAGGACTGACCACCTGAATTACAAGACTGAGTTCTAATCTTCATTGGCCATAAAATATAACAGACCTCAGTGCATGCTCCAACTGGGTACATTTACATTCTTTTTCTTCAAGTAAAAATTTTCTTTTGACTTACTTTATAATTTTGTCCTTGTTCCAAAGCAGGTGATAGCTGCATAGAGTATAAGTTTCTTACTTTGAATGATCCAGTAT